>NC_090648.1:49000218-49212718 GCF_040937935.1 Hyperolius riggenbachi
CTTCTTGTCCCCAGCAGGTCTCTGGTGTTGTTTTAATGTGGCCCAGCCAAATTTGTAAAGTGTTCACATTTTATTCAAATGGTAAACTAAGTGCACTCAACAAGCAGTTTAGAGTACATCTGATTGCCTTAAATTTCAATTTGAATTTTTACCTTTTGTTGCTTTCAGTGACCTGGAAATTGAGTGTTTTGTTGTATTCAGGGCCGGATTTGTACTTTCCAGCGCCCTAGGCCGGCTGTCACCAACCGCGTCCCCCCTCCCCAATCTGTCCAATTCAGGCTAGTTTGGATGGGCCCTCCTCTGTTTTGCTGCTTTGCCCTGTTCAACAAAGAAGCAGTACATGCTCTGTCCACTCCATGTACTTTTGCGCTCCTGTCTGCATGCACAGCAGGCGATAGTGTTTTGGGCTTGCATACTTCAGAAATGATGCTCATGTATGCACACTCAGCAGCACTTGTCAAGTACACATACCCATAACACTCCCTCGGCTCCTGTGCACCTACATACAGGAGTGCAAAATCACAAGGAGCCCCAGTGGACAGCGCTGCTTCTTTGTCCTCTGTGCTACTTGCTGCCGTCAGAGCCACAAATAGGGGACAGTGTAGCACAATGCAGAGAAGCCCATCCAAAACAGAGAGCAGGTAAGTAGAAGGATCCGACACTACACACACTGGCATAGATGTAGTGTAATGCTAGGTTCACATGATGCAATTTTCTGACAGATTTACTGTCAGGTCGATTATTTCCATCATGTTTGATCTGATTTCAATTTTTCGATCAATTTGCTGTTCACTTCTATGAAAAATCATTCAGAAAATTGATTGGAAAGCAGATCAGACATGTTGGAAATAGTCGATCTGACAGTAAAGCTGTCAGAAAATTGCATTGTGTGTACCCAGCATAAGCTCAGGTGTACTTTACACAGTGGCAATTTAGCACTTAAAGGGATACTGTAGGGGGGTCGGGGGAAAATGAGCTGAACTTACCCGGGGCTTCTAATGGTCCCCCGCAGACATCCTGTGTTGGCGCAGCCACTCCCCAATGCTCCGGCCCCGCCTCCGGTTCACTTCTGGAATTTCTGACTTTAAAGTCAGAGAACCACTGCGCCTGCGTTGCCGTGTCCTCACTCCCGCTGATGTCAACAGGAGTGTACTGCGCAGACACAGACCATACTGGGCCTGCACTGTGCGCTCTTGATGACATCAGCGGGAGTGAGGACACGGCAACGCAGGCGCAGTGGTTTTCTGACTTTAAAGTCAGAAATTCCAGAAGTGAACCGGAGGCGGGGCGGAGCATCGGTGAGTGGCTGCGTGGGCACAGGATGTCTGCGGGGGACCGTTAGAAGCCCCGGGTAAGTTCAGCTCATTTTCCCCCGACCACCCTACAGTATCCCTTTAAGACAGATCTTAAAATCAGTCAGCAGGAAGTTTTGTAACAGAATAACACTTTTTATTGGCTAACCAAATGAATAACAGTGAGCCTTTGGCTAATGAGCCGTCTTCAGACTGTGTTACTGTATACAAGGTGTTAGGCACACAGCTATATATACAGTCAGTAGTGTTGGGCGAACAGTGTTCGCCACTGTTCGGGTTCTGCAGAACATCACCCTGTTCGGGTGATGTTCGAGTTCGGCCGAACACCTGACGGTGCTCGGCCAAACCGTTCGGCCACATGGCCGAACTAAGAGCGCATGGCCGAACGTTCCCCGAACGTTCGGCTAGCGCTGTGATTGGCCGAACGGGTCACGTGGTTCGGGCCCGAACGCGCTCTGATTGGCCGAACGGTCACGTGGTTCGGGTAAATAAATACCCGAACCACGTCATATCTCCGCCATTTCTCTGTGGGTTTAGCTTTGGGTAGGCAGGCAGGGTAGTTCGCTCTCCAGCCACGCTAGCCAGGGTCCCCCCCAGTCATTGTGTGTCGCTGCTGGGAACAGTAGTACACCGCTCGCTCAGCCACACTATATATAGCATTGTTTACTGCCACTGTGTACCTCGCTCAGCCACGCTATATATAGCATTGTGTTTTCTGACACTCTGTGTACACGGCTTAGCCTGACTAATATAGCATTGTGTGTACTGCCACTGTGCACCTCGCTCAGCCACGCTATATATAGCATTGTGTTTTCTGACACTCTGTGTACACGGCTTAGCCTGACTAATATAGCATTGTGTGTACTGCCACTGTGCACCTCGCTCAGCCACGCTATATATAGCATTGTGTTTTCTGACACTCTGTGTACACGGCTTAGCCTGACTAATATAGCATTGTGTGTACTGCCACTGTGCACCTCGCTCAGCCACGCTATATATAGCATTGTGTTTTCTGACACTCTGTGTACACGGCTTAGCCTGACTAATATAGCATTGTGTGTACTGCCACTGTGCACCTCGCTCAGTCACGCTATATATAGCATTGTGTTTTCTGACACTCTGTGTACACGGCTTAGCCTGACTAATATAGCATTGTGTGTACTGCCACTGTGCACCTCGCTCAGCCACGCTATATATAGCATTGTGTTTTCTGACACTCTGTGTACACGGCTTAGCCTGACTAATATAGCATTGTGTGTACTGCCACTGTGCACCTCGCTCAGCCACGCTATATATAGCATTGTGTTTACTGCCACTCTGTGTACACCGCTCAGCCAGACTATATACCATTGTTTACTGACACTCTGTGTACACCGCTCAGCCAGACTATATACCATTGTTTACTGACACTCTGTGTACACCGCTCAGCCAGACTATATACCATTGTTTACTGACACTCTGTGTACACCGCTCAGCCAGACTATATACCATTGTTTACTGACACTCTGTGTACACCGCTCAGCCAGACTATATACCATTGTTTACTGCCACTCTGTGTACACCGCTCAGCCAGACTATATACCATTGTTTACTGACACTCTGTGTACACCGCTCAGCCAGACTATATTGCATTGTTTACTGACACTCTGTGTACACGGCTCAGCCAGACTATATAGCATTGTTTACTGACACTCTGTGTACACTGCTCAGCCAGACTATATACCATTGTTTACTGCCACTTTGATTCTGCTGGGAACAGTAGTACACCGCTCGCTCAGCCAGACTATATAGCATTGTGTTTACTGCCACTCTGTGTACACCACTCAGCCACACTATATAGCATTGCGTACTCTGCCAGTCAGTGTGTATATTGCTGGGATCAGTAATACTCCACTCACCGTCAACCACTATATGAGCTCAACATGAGTTCCCCAGAGACCTCCGCTGTGAGCAGCACTCCCAACAACAGCAACAGCCAACGCCCGACGCAAGCTATAACATCCACCCCAGCAGCCAGTGGTCAGCAGCAGCCCTCCCCGGAGGAGAACGTTGTGTCCATCGGTCCGTAGCCAGAGCGATTAATGAGGGCTGCCATTGAGGAGATGATGGGGCCTGATGTGGAGGAGGAGGTCTGGCTCAGGCCAGCATCCCAAGTTAATGTTGAGGACGATGAGGGGTCTGTGTCTGGGGATGTTGGGGTGGCAGAGGTGGTGGGTGGGTCAGACTCAGGAGAAGAGTTGTATGATGAGGATGATGATCGGGACCATCTGTATGTGCCTCAGAGTCCGACCCCGGAAAACATGTTGTATCGTGTGTTTAGGTACTAAAATCTGCGTTCCCAGTAGTGTTGGGCGAACAGTGTTTGCCACTGTTCGGGTTCTGCAGAACATCACCCTGTTCGGGGTGACTATATAGCAGACTATATAGCATTGTGTTTAATGCCACTCTGTGTACACGGCTCAGCCACACTATATAGCATTGTGTTTACTTCCACTCTGTGTCTGCTGGGAACAGTAGTACACCGCTCACCCGCCACTGTATAGCATTGTGCTCTGTGTCGCTGCTGGCAATAGTGGTACACCGCTCACCCACCACTGTATAGCATTTCTGTACTGCCACTGTACTGCTGCCAGTCAGCGTGTACTTTAAGGATAAGTGAAATGAGGAAGAAATCCGGTGAAAGAGGGAGGGGCAAGGGAAGAGGTGTTTCCCCTGACGGTTCACGTACAGGCCACAGGGGAGCACCCAAGAAAACCCACTCAATACCGCCCATGTTGTCCAGGACAACAACCCTCACAGATCCAAAAGAACAGGACCAGATAATTACTTGGATGACCTCTCAAGCGTCCAGCAGTGGGTTAAGCAGCACTAGCACATCACGCACGAGGTCCGAGTCCTCAGCCAGTTACAAGGAGCCAGTGGGCACAAAGCTGACACAACCGGCAGCGACACCACGCACACAACTGCCAGATAACCAGACGACGTTGGAGTGAGCTGCGCAGAGGTTGTTCTGGGGAGCTCTACTCCACGGCGGCGGCCCCCCACAATGACATATGACGAGTTTGAGGAGATGGAAGAGGAGGGTATGGACAATGTGGACATAGACCCAGATTTTGTTTGTGAACGAGAACATCGCCGTCGTAGCAGCAGCACAGATGAGTCTGTTGAGGAACCCACTGCTGCACGAGTTCGCCTTGTGCCACAAGGTAGGCGGCGCGCAATTTCAGGCACCGCAAGCATGGAAGTTCAAGTGAGAGGCAAAAGAGGAGCAAACAGAAATCGCCAGCAAGGCAGGTGCTCCAAGGTCTGGGCTTTCTTTGAAGACTGCGCTGAGGATGTTACCATGGCGATTTGCAAGGTGTGCAAGACCCGCCTGAGCAGGGGGAAAAGTATTAACAACCTCTCCACCACCAGCATGAGCCGCCACATTCTATCCAAACATCCCACTCTGTGGGCAAACGCGGCAGGACAGGGTACCACCAGCAACACTGCCTCCCTTGGGTTCACCAGACTCACCACCAGACCCGCCCCAGCAGCATCAGTAGCCCAGCCATTGCGTGGTTCACAACATTCACAAACATCAGACGATGCTGACACTGTCACTTTCCGGACTAGTGCTCTTGAGGTCTCCCAGTGTTCATCAAACACAACAACCAACAGCCCTTCAGTGTGCAGCCCTACGGTTCAGTTGTCTGTCTCTGAGATGTTTGAGCGCAAGAGGAAATTGCCAGCAAATGACCCCCGGGCCGTGGCAGTAACAGCCAGCCAGCATAGCCAAGCTTCTGGCCTGCGAAATGCTGCCATATCGAGTGGTGGAGACAAACAGCTTCAAGGGCATGATGTCAGTGGCCATCCCACGTTACGTGGTTCCCAGCCGCTACCACTTTGCGCGCTCTGCAGTGCCTGAGTTGCATGAGCACGTGGTCAGCAAAATAACCCGAAGCTTGAAGAATGCCGTTGCCTGCAAGGTTCACCTCACCACTGACACCTGGACGAGTGCGTTCGGCCAGGGTCTATACATCTCCCTTACCGCGCACTGGGTGAACCTTGTGGAGCCTGGCAGCGATTCCTCACCTGCTACGGCGCGGGTGTTGCCCACGCCGCAAACAGCTGCACCACCGTCCCTCCCACTGGATAACAACAGCAGCACCTACCTCTCTGACTCCTTCTCCTCCAACGCATCTCAAAGCTGTACCTCATCCGGAAACGCTAACCCAGCACCAGCAGCAGTAGGATCGTGGAAGCAGTGCAGCACAGCTGTTGGCATGCGTCAGCAAGCGTTGCTGAAGCTGATCTGCCTTGGGGATAAGCAGCACACAGGGGAGGAAATTTGGAGGGGAATAAAGGAACAGACGGATTTGTGGCTGGCACCGCTGGACCTGAAACCGGGCATGAAGCTAGACACCTGGCACGAACTGGCAATGTACGCAATAGAGGTGCTGGCTTGCCCGGCAGCCAGCGTTATGTCGGAACGCTGTTTCAGTGCTGCCGGAGGCATCATCACAGATCGGCGTATCCGCCTCTCCACAGAAAATGCAGACCGTCTGACTCAAATTAAAATGAATCAATCCTGGATTGGAAACGACTACGCAACACTCCAGGACCCCAACCAAGTAACATGACCAATGAACATCTGGGATGGTTTAGCGTTTCCGGTCCCTGTTTATTGAACCTCTCATCTGTATTACATTTATGACTGCATGGCGGCAAAAAGCATTGCTGCTATATCCGCACGCTTTTTGTCCTCATGCAAGGCCTGGGTTGTTGTGTCTCACAAAGCGTGGCCTTCTCCTCCTGCGCCTCCTCCTGTTCCATCACGTGTGCTCTGCTGCTGCTGCTGGGTTAGCGTTGCCGGTCCCTGTTTATTGAAGCTCTTATCTTTATTACATTCATGACTGCATGCATGACGGTACAAAGCATGCTATCCGCACGCTTTTTGTCCTCATGCAAGGCCTGGGTTGTTGTGTCTCACAAAGCGTGGCCTTCTCCTCCTGCGCCTCCTCCTGTTCCATCACGTGTGCTGCTGCTGCTGGGTTAGCGTTGCCGGTCCCTGTTTATTGAACCTCTTATCTTTATTACATTTATGACTGCATGCATGGCGGTACAAAGCATGCTATCCGCACGCTTTTTGTCCTCATGCAAGGCCTGGGTTGTTGTGTCTCACAAAGCGTGGCCTTCTCCTCCTGTGCCTCCTCCTGTTCCATCACGTGTGCTGCTGCTGCTGCTGGGTAAGCATTGCCAGTCCCTGTTTATGGAACCTCTCATCTTTATTACATTTATGACTGCATGGCAGTAAAAAAGCATGCTATCCGCACGCTTTTTGTCCTTATGCAAGGCCTGGGTTGTTGTGTCTCACAAAGTGTGGCCTTCTCCTCCTGCGCCTCCTCCTGTTCCATCACGTGTGCTGCTGCTGCTGCTGCTGCTGGGTTAGCGTTGCCAGTCCCTGTTTATGGAACCTCTCATCTTTATTACATTTATGACTGCATGGCAGTAAAAAGCATGCTATCCGCACGCTTCTTGTCCTCATGCAAGGCCTGGGTTGTTGTGTCTCAAAGCGTGGCCTTCTCCTCCTGCGCCTCCTCCTGTTCCATCACGTGTGCTGCTGCTGGTGCTGGGTTAGCGTTACCGGTCCCTTTTCGTGGAACCTCTTCTCTGTATTACATTTATGACTGCATGGCGAAAAAAAGCATGTTACCTGTGCAAAGAAACATGACATTTTCCACATTTTTTCCTTTGAAACTTTACAATCAATTTTCTCAAAAACTATAAGCTCTTTTTGCAAAAAAAAATTTTTCCTCTTGTACCCACTCCCAAGGTGCACATACCCTGTAAATTTGGGGTATGTAGCATGTAAGGAGGCTTAACAAAGCACAAAAGTTCGGGTCCCCATTGACTTCCATTATGTTCGGAGTTCGGCTCGAACACCCGAACATCGCGGCCATGTTCGGCCTGTTCGGCCCGAACCCGAACATCTAGATGTTCGCCCAACACTAACAGTCAGCAGTAGATGCATTGATTGTTTTGTAAATATAAATAAATGTAACACAGTTGTCATTCTGTTTCAAAACATCCTGCTTTAACTGATGGTCAACACAGTACTTTGCTGGCAAAAAAAAGCCAGGAAAGAGTTAAACTAGCACAAAGAATGTTGTTGGCATTCTCTAGGAGAAAAAAAAAGCCATAAAATTAACAGATCTGAGGTCTTTAACAGCCTGACCTACTAGTAATAAACTATCATCAGTCAGGGAGGGGGAGAGCTGCTAATTCCTGTCCGTGAATGCGTGCTGCATGAAAAAAACTAATCGGAACTCAAGAGTTCTGCTACTTGAGCCCATATATTTTTCTTCTCACAGCAGATTGTTTGTCCCCTCTCATCATACAGGTGACAGCAGATGCTGACTGCCATAACACACACTTTGCACAAGTGAGAGAGATGCAGGGATCTCTGGAATTCAGGCAGACCAGAGCAAAGCAGGAGAGGTGATTTACTTTGACATGTGACCTCTTATCTCTCCAAGTCCTGCGCCCTGCTGATTTTTATCGCCCTAGCCCATGGCCTCTGTGACCTTCCCAGAAATCCGGCCCTGGTTGTATTTCTGAAACTTGCAAAACTTGGTGATTTTTTAAAATAGCTGTGATCCTCCTAAGTTTTTTCTCTTTATGTGATTGAAAAGATGTATAGCTTTCTCCCTTTGTGTTCCCCATTTAAAATAACTAAAATAATCATATTTAAACTTAGTTCTAAAAAATGCCATCTTTCATATTAGACGATGTAGAACTTTTATAAATATATTACCTAGTGGAGCAAGTTGATGAGATTTTTACATTTAAAAAAGGGCACATAGCTTACCAAAGAAGTAATTAAGGCTAGCAGCACATTTTCTATGCGTTAAAAAGGTACTCAATTTGCTATGTCATTTAAGAAGATATGGTTCAATCAGCTTTTGGTTCCTTAATGCTGGGTACACACTATGAGATTCTCTGGTCGATTTACAGTCAGATCGATTATTTCCAACATGTTCGATTTGCTTTCCGATCGATTTCAGAGCATTTTCCGATCGATTTCCGCCCACTTTAATAGGAAATCGATCGGAAAATGCTCTGAAATCGATCGGAAAGCAAATCGAACATGTTGGAAATAATCGATCTGACTGTAAATCGACCAGAAATCTCATAGTGTGTACCCAGAATAATGCCTACCTCCTGTACAATCTTCTCCACCTTCATCTTCATCACAGGGGTCTGAGGCTGGAGGGAATAAAATAACAGAAATATTCAAATATTATAAGTCCAGTGTAATGTTATTTTGGTATGTTTTAAAATGTTTTGAAAACAAAATAAAAGGTCTCAAAAAGATTTAGATTATGAATTTTATTTTTTCTTTTATTTACACCAGAGACCTGCTTTTGAAATTGTCTTCTACTTTTGCTTTTACTTAGTTAGGTCATATTAGCACTGTATATTTCTGTCTATTTTTGGTAAATTCTGCATTGTTTGCCTTGGAACCAGCGTTAGAGATGTCACAAACATAGCATTTTCCGTTCACGAACAGCGAACGCAAACTTCCGAATCTGGAGTACCGCCATAAACTTCAATGGACAGAAGAATTTTAAAACCTACAAAGACTGTTTCTGGCCACAAAAGTGATAAAGAAGTTGTTTCAAGGGGTCTAACTCCTGGACAGGTGCATGCCAGGGGGGATCTATGACAAAAGTCCCACCAAAAATTACAGAGTTGATGCAAAGTCGAGTTTTAAACCCTAAAAGGGCAGAAATCACATTATGCACAGCTCTGGGAGTCAGTGGGCTGTGGAGCGTCTCACACAGAGAAAGGTGATAGTACTATCAGAATACAGTGAAATAATAATTCACTGGAGTGGTACTGTGCCTGCAACTTAATGAAGCAACAGCAGTAGTGTGCACACAGCTCTGGGTGTCAGTGGGCTGTGGAGTGTCACACACAAAAAAAACCACAGGAGACCGATGTGCTAGCCCTCAAAATGGCTGTTTGGGGGTGCTTTCACAGCTAGTGATGAACAATAAAACAGGTCTAGCTAAAGCTTTCCCTACCTATCTGCAGCAAGTCTGACCCTGCTCTCACTAAGAGTCAGCAGCCAGCAGAGAATTCATCCAATATGCCCACCACAACTGCTTTTTGATAGGGGGTGGAGGTTCCAGGAAGGGGTGCTAGCTGATTGGCTGCCATGTGTCTAAATGTAGGTAAGGGGTCAAAGTTTAGCTCAATGATAATGTATAGGGGGTGAATCGAACACGCCAAATGTTTGCTGTTCACCGCAATGCGAATAGCGGATGTTCACAGAATACTGCTCGGCGGTGAAAAAGTTTGGGCCATCTCTACTTAGCATTTCATTATTGAACTGCTAATTTGTTTAAAAAGGTAGGAGTGCACTCTCTGCTTTGCATTACCATACATTTACTTTTTAAGTTTCGTCCACTTAAATATACTAAGTTAAGAGATTGTATGCTTGAGAAGATGTATAGCTTTCCTGTATTGTTTTTTTTCCTCTTTTTAAAATCAATATCTAATTTTTTTAAACATGGTCCTAAAAGTATCCCCTCTTTCCCACTCTTAAGGTAGCCATACATTTAGTGGATATGGGCAGATTCAACCAAAATACACATCTCTCGCTACAGGCCAATTCCCAATCAATTTCTTGCTGAAATCGATCCAGAATCAGCCTTGTGATGCTGCATCCGACCTCCTCGTCGCTCTGACGCTTTCCCCCTAATGTTAAGTGTCCCCCCAGTTTGCCGTGCATGTTATACATTACCTTTCCACGACCTCCACAACTATGGATACACTCTATTTATCAAACACCTGCACCACGTGGTTGCTTAGTAACGTGGCCATGTGTATGACGTCTGACGCCATATGCACACCTTTACTAGGAAACCACGTGGAGCGTGTGTGTATGTAGAGTGCAAATATGCAAGTTTTAATCATTTATTGAGTCACTTAATATGGTAAGGCTTAATAAGCTTTGGCTTCCCTAATGCCTACCTCCTGTACAATCTTCTCCGCCTTCCTCTTCATCACAGGGGTTGGTTGCTGGAGGGATAAAGTAGCAGATATCATAAACTATTAATCCTTCAAAACCATGTCATACTGATTATATTTTAAATGTTTTTGAGTAGAAACATAATGTTAGGCTATTGTTGCACTGTACATTTCCTATCTCATTTTGTTAAATTATGCAATATGCATTTTTCAAATTTTCATTTGCTAAGATTTTTGCAGAGAGCACCTCCTGCATTACCAGACTATGTTTTTTTGTTTGTTAATTTGTTTGTTTGTTTTTTTAAACAATATCTTCTTATTGATATTTATATATAAAAAGTGAAACAGTATAGCAATAGTACAGGTTCTCTCTCTCCAGCAATGCTACATTTAGTTTAGCAAAATTCCAGCATCGTAACTATTCTTAACACCTACTTGTTGTACATGAGTATTCATAGTCTATGGTATAGTTCTCTGTTTTAGTTTTATGTAGCTCATCAAAAGCTGCCGAGTTTGCATTTTAATCAAGTGGTAAACTGGGTGCACTTGACAAGCATTTTAGCCTACAATCAATGGCATAGATCTTTAGTTTCGTTTTTAGTCTGAAGTCACTCAAGAAGATAAGGTTTAATCATCTTTAGGTTACTTAATGCCTACCTCCTGTACAATCTTCCCCATCTTCATCTTCATCACAGGGATCAGTCGCTGAGGGAGTAAAATTGTAGAAATCATAAAATGTTATAATTTTAATGTAATATTATATAGATAATATTTCAACCCTTTTGAACACAAACTAAAACTTCACTTACAGTTTAAAATGATTACTTTTAGGATTTTTTTTGCATTTTCTTTAGACACCTGCTATTGAAAATGTCTTCCATTTCTGTTTTTACCCAGTTTGACAATTTAGCACTCTACATATTTCCTGTCTAATTTTGCAAAAATAAAAATCTACATCAAGAGTGCACTCTCTGGATTGGAATACACTTGTTTTTTTTGTTTTGTTTTTTTAAGTTTCAGCATCTTAATTATACTTAGCATCTACTTGTTGTAAAGTTGTCTTCTTATCTACAGTACCTTGAATCTACATTATTTTGACTACAGTATCTTCTTGTCACCAGCAGGTCTCTGGTGTTGTTTTCATGTGGCCCAGCCAAATTTGTAAAGTGTTCACATTTCAAATGGTACACTGAGTCCACTCAACAAGCAGTTTAGAGTACATCTGATTTCCTTGAATTTCAATTAGAATTTTTACATTTTGTTGCTTTCAGGGATCTGGACATTTAGTGTTTTGTGGCATTTCTGAGACGTGCAAAACTTGGTGATTCTTTAAAATAGCTGTGATCCTCCTAAGTTTTTTCTCTTTAAGTGATTGAAAATATGTATAGCTTTCTCCCTTTGTGTTCCCCTTTTGATATTGACAATCAAAACAACTCAAATAATCATATTTAAACTTAGTTCTGAAAAATTTCATCTTTCCTATTAGACAATTTAGAACTTTTATGAATAGATTACCTAGTGGTGCAAGTTGATGAGGTTTTTAAATGTATAAAGGGCGCATAACTTACCAAAGAAGTAACTAAGGTTAACAGCACATCTGCTATGCATTTGCAAAGGGTACTCATTTTGCTATGTAATTTAAGAAGATATGTTTCAATCAGCTTTTGGTTCCCTAATGCCTACCTCCTGTACAATCTTCTCCACCTTCATCTTCATCACAGGGGTGTGCTGCTGGAGGAATAAAATAACAGAAATCATTAAATATTATCATTCTACTGTGATGTTATTTTGATATAATTTAAAATGATTTTCAGAACAAAATAAAAGGACTCCAAAAAGTTTCAGATTATTAATTTTAACTTTTTCCTTTATTTACACCAAAGACCTGCTTTTGAAATTGTCTTCTACTTTTGCTTTTATTTAGTTAGGCCATAATTGCACCGTATATGTTCTGTCTCATTTTGCTAAATTCTCCATTGTTTGCCCTGAAATGTTGTCATTTCATTATTAAACTGTTAATTTATTAAAAACATCACTCTGCATTACCACGTTTTTTTTTTTGTTTTTTTTTAACTTTCGGCGACTTAATTATACTTAGCTAAGAGATTTTATGCTTGAGAAGATAGATAGCTTTACTGTATTGTTTTACCCTTTTTAAAATCAATATCTAAAAATGTTTTAAAACATGGTCCTACAACTATTCTGGTCCTAAAAGTACCCCCTCTTTCCTACTCTTAGGAGATAGTGTGTAACTTTAATAATTGGATTACATAGTGGTGAAGGTTGATGAGGCTTTTGATTTTAAATAATTTTTGTACTTGAAGTAGTAGAGACATAATTAATCAATAACACATATCCGACAAGCAGTTAAACACTTCCACAACAATATAGCAAAAAAGGACATTACCTTATTACTTAATCTACCATTTACTTGACCCTAACCGGCTGGCAGATTAAAGGACCACTATCATAAAAAAAGTATGAAATTAAAAATATATGATTATGCATATAAATAAAAAGTGCATTTGTTCCAGATTAAAATGCACTATACATTACTTTGTTCTTATAGCCCAGGCTTTTTAGCTGCACATATAAGATGTCGTTTTTGAGAAAATCAATGTTAATGCACTATGCGGTAATGCGCTATGCGGTATAACACCGACTTTAAAGGTTAATAGCAAAGTCCCTATAGGTGCTAGAAACATCAAATTATCAGGGAACGTTAAGCATACAAGTGGGAACAAGAAAAAAAAATATTTCAAAAAGACCTAGTAGTTTTTGAGAAAAGCAATGTTAAATTTGGTGGAAAGTACCACGAAAATCTGCATTGGAATGCGGAAATCGTTAGCGGAAAGCAGAATCGGTACATCGATTGCTTTTTCTGTGGAGGGGCTCTGCGTTGAATTTTGTGGGTGTGTTTTTGCACTTTAGGCAAAATATTCGCCTCACTTACTCCGTTGATTCAAGTAGCATTAGTGATCATTTGAAAATATAAAGAAATTCTGCAAACCCACAGAAGATTTACATTACTCCATGAAGGAATTGTTCCAGCTTGGAGCAGTTTAAATTGGAAGCCAGACAGCTCTATGTGCAGAGGGGAATGTTTTATTAAGTCCCCATGTCCTTCCCTCTACTGCTGATGATGGTGCGGAAGTTATAATTTAATATAATAGACAATGGCCCAAAATGAGAGATCTCCTCTAGGTGTTGGCATGTTTTGCAGATTGATGAGAAAATAAATGTATTGTATGACCTAGGCCGTTCCTGACAGCCTGGAGGGTGAGAAACTTGTGTGACCATCTTGTCCAGTCAGAGCTCCCCAAGGTGATGTGGAACTTGGATGGACTGAGTTACTCCTCCCCAGGGTATGTTTCAGTGTAACTCCTGGAAGGCCTGTAGATATGTATCTACAACAGATTCCTTTCAATCACAGGATGGTTCTAGATACTAAACAATAAAAACTTTTGGAAACTGCAACACTACCTGTGTTGTGTATCTGCTTATCTGCCCATGCAGAATGTACTTCATTATGTAGGTAAAACAGGATGTGCATTTAAAGCTTGTCTAATGGAACATGTTTGTGATATAGTTAGCAGTGAACCCACAATGCCTCAGCAGTTGGATTGCAAGGGTTAAATATTGATCTAACAATCCACAATCTTCTCACTGACAAAATGTTGTTATGAGAGGCAATGTGGATGCACTAGGATCGGTTTCTCTGTAGGGCAATAATATAGATTTCTCATTAAACTTTTTTCTTTAAACATCTGATTATTAAAAGTTGTTATGGGTTTGAGAAAGGGCCACGCCAATGATGATATATTGTACCTGTGCGTGCAGGGATGAATCGTGTAGAGTGAGGTGTATGGTTTTACTGCCATATTGATTTAATTTAATCATATACCTATGCATGTTACTGCATAAATCACTGAATTGAGTGGGTGGAGCCATTTGTGTATTTATAAGGAAGGTTTGCACCACTGAGCTCTGCCCTGATGAAACCTGGGTGAAACTAGCTGGGGTTTCTATCACCCACTGGCTGACCTGTAAGCTCCTCCACTTTGGATGTTGTAAGTATTGGGACCCTGGGAGCTGTAAGCTGGCGTGAGCTATGAGTCATAACTCGAGGCGTGCTAGTAAGAATCTGGAAGTTCGATGAACAGCTGATCTAGATGCACAGTGTGCATACTGTTTTCAGATATCTGTCTCACTGTGGTGTAACAGACTTTCTGTTTGTTCCCCGGCAGCAGTTGGTGTGCATGTGTGATCTATGTCTTTCTGCATCATCTGTGGAGGCCCACCTTGTAGCCTACCTTAGTGGCTGCAGGAATAAATAGCCAGGTGGAGACTTCTGCAAATTGTCCATTGCTACTCCTCTTCCATTGTGGTTTTCACGCCATGACTTTTTAGAAACTATGGGCCATATCCTATTCAAGGTAATAAGTAGCTTGCAAATGCGAGCTACTTATCACCTTGCCATCGTGCGAGGATTACTGGCAAATCCTATTGCCCATATCCTTCGCGCGATGGCCAATCGTTAGGGAGAATTAATAAAATGGCTCAGACAGCGGACCAATGGGGAGCCCGGCTGCAGATTCAAAGATGCTTTGCCTGGGCTCCTTCTATGCGCACAGTAATTACAGTGTTAGATACACTGTAATTAGACGACGGATTTTGCGGCGAGACGCGGCGGGTGATCGGCGGTGGTACTTATGACGGGGAACCTTTGCAGAGCTGCGCGGGGGCTTCTAAACTGTGCAGCGACCCGACGGGGAGCTCTGGGGGTCTCCTTATTAAAGGAGACCCCCAGATGCTGTGGCGACGACGTGCGTTAGCTAGTTTAGACCTGCTTTTTGCAGGTCTAAGCTAACGCTCATGTCTGCCGGGAAGCATCGCTTCCCGGAGACATGATAAGGATAATTGGTTTCCGTGGTAAGAACTCGCTGGGTGATTATATCGCCCAAGCGAGTTCTTTTCCACCTGGGGGGGTCTAAAGTTTAATTAGATTAGGCGATGCCCCCATCGCCTAAGTTAAGAACTCGCCAGTGCTTAGCGCTGGTGAGTTCAGCAATAGAATATGGCCCTTTGTGTGTGTTCAGTGGACTGCTGACTATGCATTTCCCTGCCCTATGCTCGACTAACAACATGTGGAACTTTATTGCATGAATCCCTTTCAGCTTTTGTCTTGAACACAGCTATGGATAATTCCCTGTTTGACAATCTAGTCTAGTAGTAGGGTACTCCTTGTGTTGTTTGGTGAGTTTTAGAAGTGGATCCGATTGAGTTGTTGCTGACAGTGCTGTTACTCACTTTAAATCACTTTGTGTAATTTTTCTGAAACACACTTTAACCAATATCTAGCAATAGATCTTCTTTTGTACACTTTTATTAGTTGGAAAAATATTTTTTTCTAGTTAAGAGAATATAATGTCCCAAATTCTCTCATTACATTTTGTTTAGTAAAGTTCCCCCATCTTAACTATCCGCAACACCTATTTGCTGTTCTTAATCTTATCTATAGGGCTCTGGTTTTGTTTTAGGTGGCTCTGTAAATTTGTAATGTGTTCACATTTTAATCAAATAGTAAATTGAGTGCACTCAACAAGAAATTAAGCCTGCAATTGATGGCATAGACTATTCAGTTTAAAGTTGCTCAAGAAGATAAGGTTAAATCAGCTTTGGGTTCCTTAATGCCTACCTCCTGTACAATCTTCTCCACCTTCATCTTCATCACAGGGGACAGTTGCTGGAGGGAATCAAGTTGCAGAAATCATAAAATGTGATATTGTTAGTGTGATGTTATATTGATAACTGGGGATGGCAATGCTTAGGAGAACTTACATGATCAGTTTGATCCGTTGATAGGTTTGTAAGACTCTGATTTGCAGGACATGATCATGTGTAAAACCTGTGTCATCACAGCAAATCAGAGCCTAATACATCAAAGTGGGAAGCAATGCACAGTGTACAGTATGTAAAGTGCAAATAGTGCTGAAGAAGCTTTAATAGGTGTGTGCAATTTTAAAGTATAGTAGTTTGCCATTTTCCCAGAACATTTGCCAATATGCAAGTTTAATTCATTTTTTGAGTATTCAATATGATAAGGTTTATTCAGGTTTGGATTTCCTAATGCCTACCTCCGGTACAATCTTCTCCACCTTCATCTTCATCGCAGGGGTCGGTTGCTGGAGGGGATACAAAGGCATCAATAGTAAAATGTTACAATTTCAGTGCTATGTTATGTTGATTAAATTTTATAGGCAAATCTCAAGAAAAGATGATTAATTCCATGTTTTCGCAATGTATATTTCTTGTCCATTTCTGCTAAATTATGCAATGTGCATTGTTCAACTGCTAATTTGCTAAACACTTTCAAAGCGTGCCTTCTGCATCACCACACTTTGTTTTAGTAACGTCCCAGCATCTTAACTATCCTGAACATTTACTTGATGTACAGGGATCAGAGGGTTTTGATTTTGTCTTATATGACTTAGCCAAAGTTGTAAAGTGTTCACATTCAAATTAAATGGTCATTTATAAGGTAAGGTTTATTCAGGTTTGGGTTCCCTAATGCCTACCTCCTGTACAATCTTCTCCACCTTCATCTTCTTCACAGGGGTCGGTTGCTGGAGAGGATACAGTATAAGAAATCATAAAATGAAACCATTTCAGTGCCATGTTATATTGATTACATTTTATATGTAAATTTCCCCAAAACAGTGAAGATGAATAATTTCATGTTTTCTTCCTTTTATTTTTGTCATAGACCTGCCATTAAAATTGTCTTCTACTTCTGCTTTTAAAAAGTCAGGCAATTGTTGCATTGTATAATATTTCTTGTCCATTTCTGCTAAATTATGCATTATGCATTGTTCAACTGGTAATTTGCTAAGAACTTCCAAAGTGCACCTTCTGCATTGCGACACTTTGTTTTAGTAAAGTACCAGCATCTTAACTATTCTCAACAACTACTTGATGTACAGGAATCTTAGGGATCTGATTTTGTCTTATATGGCTTAGCCAAAGATGTAAGTGTTCACATTTTAATTAAACGGTAATTCATAAGGTAAGGTTTATTCAGCTTTGGTTCCCTAATGCTTACCTCCTGTACAATCTTCTCCACTTTCATCTTCTTCACAGGGGTCAGTTGCTGGAGGGGACACAGTATCAGAAATCATAAAATGTTATATTTTCAGTGCTGATATATTGATTACAATTTAACTAATGTTTTTGAGTGGAGAAAAAAGTCTCCAACTAAAAAAATGTTGTTATGATTAATTCTCATGTTTTTCCCCCTAATATTTCTGTTAGCAACCTGCTATTAAAATGGTCTTCTTCTTCTGCTTCTACAAAGTCAGGTAATTTTTGCAATGTATATATCATGTCCAGTTCTGCTCACTCATGCATTATGCATTTTCAACAGTAAATTTGCTAAGAACTTCCAAAGTGCACCTTCTGCATTGCCACACATTTTTTTTTTAGTTAAGTAGACCTACTTGATGTACAGGAATCTTAGGGTTCTGTATTTGTCTTATGTGGTTTTGCCAAAGTTGTAAAGTGTTCACAATTTAATTAAATGGTAACTTATAAGATAAAGTTTATTAAGCTTTGGGTTCCCAAATGCCTACCTCCTGTACAATCTTCTCCACCTTCATCTTCATCACAGGGGTCGGTTGCTGCAGGGGATAAAATATTAGAAATCATAAAATGTTATATTTTCAGTGCAATGTTATTATGATTACAATTTAAATAATGTTTTTGAGTGGAGAAAAATGTCTCCAACTTAAAAAAATGTTGATATAATTAATTCTCATGTTTTGTTTCCCCCCCTTTATATTTCTGTCAGAGACCTGCTATTAAAATTATCTTTTACTTCTGCTTTTACAAAGTCAGATCATTTTTACAATATATATTTCATGTCCAGTTATGCTAAATCATGCATTATGTATTGTTCAACTGGTAATTTGCTAAGAACTTCCAAAGTGCACTTCCGGCATTGCCACACATTTTTTTTGTTTTGTTAGTACAATAAAATTACTTGCTGTACAGGTATCTTAGGGTATTGTTTTTTGTCTTATGTTGCTTCGCCAAAGTTGTAAAGTGTTTTGATTAAATGGTAATTCATAAGGTGATGTTTATTCAGGTTTGGATTCCCTAATGCCTACCTCCGGTACAATCTTCTCCACCTTCATCTTCCTCACAGGGGTCAGTTGCTGGAGGAGATACAGTATCAGAAATCATCAAATGTTACATTTTCAGTGCCATGTTATATTAATTACAATTTAAATAATGTTTTTGAGTGGAGAAAAATGTCTCCAACGTAAAAAAAAATGTTGATATAATTAATGCTCATTTTACCCTAATATTTCTGTCAGAGACCTGCTATTAAAATGATCTTCTTCTGCTTTTACAAAGTCAGGTAATTTTCACCATGTATATTTCATGTCCAGTTCTGCGAAATCATGCATTGATCAACTGATAATTTGCTAAGAACTTCCAAAGTGCATCTTCTGCATTGCCACACTTTTTTTTTGTTTTAGTAAAGTAGACCTACTTGATGTATAGGAATCTTAGAGTTCTGATTTTGTCTTATGTGGCTTAGCCAAAGTTGTAAAGTGTTCACATTTTAATTAAATGGCAATTTATAAGGTAAAGTTTATTCAGTTTTGGGTTCTCAAATGCTTACCTCCTGTACAATCTTCTCCACCTTCATCTTCATCACAGGGGTCAGTTGCTGCAGGGGATAAAGTATTAGAAATCATAAAATGTTACATTTTCAGAGAAATGTTATATTGATTACAATTTAAATAATGTTTTTGAGTGGAAAAAAAATTCAACAACTTAAAAAATGTTGATATAATTAAGTTTCGTGTTTTGTTTTTTTCCCACTAATATTTCTGTCAGAGACCTGCTATTAAAACTATCTTCTTCTGCTTTTACAAAGTCAGATAATTTTTTAAAATGTATGTTTCATGTCCAGTTATGCTAAATCAAGCATTATGTATTGTTCAGCCGGTAATTTGCTAAGAACATCCAAAGTGCACTGTCTGCATTGCCACACTTTTTTTTTTTTTTTGTAAAGTAAATTTACTTGATGTACAGGAATCTTAGGGTACTGATTTTGTCTTATGGGGCTTAGCCAAAGTTGTAAAGTATTCACATTTTAATTAAATGGTAATTTATAAGATAAAGTTTATTCAGTTTTGGGTTCCCTAATGCCTACCTCCAGTACAATCTTCTCCACCTTCATCTTCATCACAGGGGTCAGTTGCTGGAGGAGATACAGCATCAGAAATTATAAAATGTTAAATTTTCAGTACTGTGTTATATTGATTACAATTTAAATGTTTTTGAGTGGAGAGAACAGAGTAACCAAGCAGCTCAGGGTGACCCAAACCACTAGGAATGTATAGGGGGATAAAAGAGACCGAAAAGCCCACCTACTAATAAGCAATGCTTGGTGAAATCTGCCTTCTTAAAACAGAGGGAAATTTGCAATAATTCAGCTATAAGTGAACATTTGTGAGTACCCACAATGCACCACTACTGAATATGCAAATTATCCCTTTTCACCCTTGTAAGCAAGGAAAGCATCCAGAACCGCTGGTGTATAGCAAGCTTATAGCTTTAAATATTACACAGCCATATCAAACCCACATGTAGACAGACTATTTCAGGCTTTTGGCCCTCATCACCTCTTCAAAATGCTGAAACCTTGTTTAGTAAAGTTTCAGCATCTTAACTATCCTCAACACCTACTTGATGTTCTTAATCTTAGGTATAGGGCCCTGGTTTTGTTGTAGTCGGCTCTGTAAAAATTGTAATGTGTTCACATTTGAGTCAAATAGTAAATTGAGTGCACTCAACAAGAAATTAAGCCTACAAAAGATGGCATAGAACATCAGTTTGAAATCACTCAAGGACATAAGGTTTAATCAGCTTTGGGTTCCCTAATGCCTACCTCCTGTACAATCTTCTCCACCTTCATCTTCATCACAGGGGTCAGTTGCTGGAGGGAATCAAGTTGCAGAAATTATAAAATGTTACAATGCTAATGTTATGTTATATTGATAACTAGTGATGTTAATGCTTAGGAGAACTTATGTGATCAGTTTGATCAGTTGATAGGTTTGTAAGGCTCTAATTTGCTGGTCATGACCATGTGTTAAACCTGGAAGTCAACATGGCAAATCTGAGCTTAATAAATCAGGTGATCAAACTGATAACATGATTCTTCATGAGTTCCCCTAAGCATTGAACAATTCCTATTGATAACATTAAAAATGCTTTTGAGCGCTAAATCAAATGTCTCCACTTTAAAAAAAAGTTGCAATGTAGGATAATTCTGTACGTTAACTCACTGCCCATACAATGCTATGAGGCTGTTCACAGTACTGCGTTGTTAATGATTATGTTATTCTTTCTTGCTGCATGCAGACTTTGTATTTAAGTCTATGCCCAGTCTCCATTGCAGTTCACACTCATTATAACTCATCCATTATGCAACTGACTACTGAGAACCTAGCTTTATACTTTTGATTTTATGCAGTTAGGCCATTTTTCAACGTGTGTATTTCCTGTCTAATTTTGCTGAATATTGCATTGGTTGTCCTGAAACTTTGGCCTTTCAGTTTTGAACTGTTAATTTGTTAAAAACTTCAAGCGTGCACTTTCTGCCTTGACACATTTTTTTGTAAAGTTATAGCATTTTAAATATACTAAGCCTCTACTTGTTGGACAGTGGTCTTCTTGACTAAAGGATAAAAGCTCCGTTGCCGTTTTATGTGGCTTAGGCAAAATTATAATGTGTTCTACCTACTACCTGTTGTTCACTTCAGTGCACCCACCTACCTACATGAGCGCATGCAGTGTCACTGTGCCTGTCCGGTACCTGCCTGTGTGTTACAGGTGCACATTGTAATACCCATCACTGCATATACCTACTACCTGTTGTTCACTTTAGTGCACCCACCTACCTATGTGAGCACACGCAGTGTCACTGTGCCTGTTCAGTACCTGGCTGTGTGTGACAGGTGCACATTATAATACCCATCACTGCATATACCTACCTGACAGTCACTGTTGTTCTATCATTGAGCTACCACAGCCCGTGAACATATGGGCTTGAAAACCGCCACAGCCTGCACTCTGGCCATGGTGCGAACCAGTTCAGCATGGCCGTCACTACACAAACAGCTGTTTGTGGTGCGTTACACAGTGAGTTTGGTGTGTCAGTGTAAAGCAGTACTCTAATTACACTCCCTGATTGATGTATACACATGCAAGATGTTTTAAAGCACTTTAGGCCTGCAATTTAGCATTCAATGGGATTTCTGCCATTAAAACGCTGCTTTGAGTCTAATCCAGATTTTTCCCCAGGACTTTTGGCATCTATCCCACTCCACCATGCCCCCCTCCAGGTGTTAGACCCCTTGAAACATCTTTTCCATCACTTTTCTGGCCAGCATAAGTGCTTCTAGCTTTCAAAGTTCGCCTCCCCATTGAAGTCTTTTGCGGTTCGCAAAAGTTCACGCAAACCAAACTTTTGCGGAGGTTCGCGAACCCGGGTCGCGAACTGAAAATCGGAGGTTCAGGCCATCTCTAGTTCTCAGTATTCAGGATGCATTAGGAGGATGGGTACCTTTTTGTGAATCAAAAAAAAACAGCAGCCTCTGTTAAGAGGCTGCCGGTTTTTCTGTGGGGGGCTTCGATCAATGAATGGGATCTATAATCCCATTCATCGATCGCTGGACTAACAGCCAGCGGCGGGAGCGCATGGTAGCGCCTGCGGGAGTGCGTGCAGCCCAACTGGACTAGAATGTTCGTCCAGTTGGGCTTACGTGGTTAATATTCTGCATTCCTAGGCATGTTATTGCTATTTTTGTTTAAAATATGGTGCTTTTTAAACTTTAGAGAGGTCAGGGAACATGCTGGAAAATTTGACATTTGCTAGCTTCACTAATAATTAGCTAAGGTTATCAGCATGTTTGCAAGTGGAAACCAATGCACAGTGTACAGTATGTAAAGTGCAAATTGTCCTGAAGAAGCTTTAATAGGTGTGTGCATTTTTTTTCTACACATAGTTTGCGATTTTCCCAGAACATTTGCCAATATGCAAGTTTCATTCATTTTTTCTGAGTATTCAATATGGTAAGGTTCATTCAGGTTTGGATTTCCTAATGCCTACCTCCGGTACAATCTTCTCCACCTTCATCTTCATCGCAGGGGTCGGTTGCTGGAGGGGATACAGAAGCATCAATCGTAAAATGGTACAATTTCAGTGCTATGTTATGTTGATTAAATTTTATATGCAAATCTCAAGAAAAGATGATTAATTCCATGTTTTCGCAATGTCCATTTCTGCTCAATTATGCAATGTGCATTTTCAACTGCTAATTTGCTAAGCACTTTCAAAGTGTGCCTTCTGCATCACCACACTTTGTTTTAGTAAAGTCCCAGCATCTTAACTATCCTGAACATTTACTTGATGTACAGGGATCAGAGGGTTTTGATTTTGTCTTTTATGGCTTACCCAAAGTTGTAAAGTGTTCACATTCGAATTAAATGGTCATTTATAAGGTAACGTTTATTCAGGTTTGGGTTCCCTAATGCCTACCTCCTGTACAATCTTCTCCACCTTCATCTTCTTCACAGGGGTCAGTTACTGGAGGGGATACAGTATAAGAAATCATAAAATGTTACATTTTCAGTGCCATGTTATATTGATTACAATTTAAATGTTTTTGAGTGGAGAAAAAAGTCTCCAACTTGAAAAATGTTGATATGATTAATTCTCACCCCCCCCCCCTCCCCATTATTTCTGTCAGAGATCTGCTATTAAAATTGTCTTCTTCTTCTGCTTTTACAAAGTCAGGTCAGTTTGCAATGTATATTTCTTGTCCAGTTCTGCTAATTCATGCATTATGCATTTTTCAACTGGTTATTTGCTAAGAACTTCCAAAGTACGCCTTCTGCATTGCTACACTTTTTTTTAAAGTAAAGTTTCAGCATCTTAACTATCCAACACCTACTTGATGTACAGGGATCTTAGGGTTCTGATTTTATTTTATGTGGCTTAGGCAAAGTCATTAAGTGTTCACAATAAATTAAATGGTGATTTATAATTACAGTATAACCTTGGATTGAAAGTAACTTGAGAGTTGACTTCATGTACGAGCACTTTGCAATAAAAACACATTTTTTTGTGAAATTTTGACTTAGGCTACTTACACACCAGGGCGTTGCGTTTAGGGGATGTTATAGGGCACATAATGTGCCCCTAACGCAACGCCTGGTGGTGTTGGAGCAGGACACTACCAAGAGCCGCGTTACAAGCAGCTCTTGGTGCGCCTGCTTTGTCGGAGGCACTGCGGAGACCACGTGAGCGGGCTCTCCACATCACGTGGTCCCGCCAGCCAATCCGCGGCCGCTCCAGGATGTAAACACTGCAAGTGCAGTGAATAATAAGTAGCCATGTGCCTGGCTACGTAGCGGCCTCTCCCCGCCTCCTCTTCGCCCATAAAATAAAAAAAAACGCTACTGAGCATGTGCAAACAGTCTAACGCGGCTTAGCCGCATGTAAAGTACTGCATGCAGTACGTTATGTAGACGTGCTGCGTTACAATGTAACGCAATGTGGGCACTGTGAACAGCCCATTGATTTTTCATTGCTGTGCGTTGGGGTGCGTTACAGGCTGCTCTAACGTGCGCCTGTAACGTCTCACTGTAAAAGCAGCCTTAATATACAAGCAATGTCTTGATATGCAAGCAAAAAAAAGTATACATATGTCACGTCATCACAACTGAGCTGATAGTTCTGCTCCCTTTGGTGCTTCAGGATTGTACTTAATTGTACTTAATCTGAGTGTAGAGACTGTGCAAAGTCCCATTTCCATGAAATCCTCCAAAGTAAATATCATTGGAGAATTACCTTGTTAAAGCAACACAAGAAAAAATGGTTGGGGTTGAGCCACTGATGGCAATGATTCTGTTAGTTATAGGAAAAATCTTGTTTACATTTTTATTTTATTCTATTTTACTATAACTGTTTTTGGATAGTAGAGTGATTCAACTGTGTTTCCATTATTCTTATGGGGAAATTTTATTTGATACAAGAGTGCTTGGACTACAATCATGTTTCTGAAATGAATTATGTTCACAAACCAAGGTTCAACTGTTTAAGGTAAGGTTTATTCAGGTTCGGGTATCCTAATGCCTACCTCCTGTACAATCTTCTCCACCTTCATTTTCTTCACAGGGGTCAGTTACTGGAGGGGATGCAGTGAAAGAAATCATATAAAGTTACCACATTATAATGATTACAATTTAATTGTTTTTAACCACTTAAGCCTACAGGGTTGTTTATTTTTTGCATCTGAGCAACTTTCACCTCCCAAGAATCAATATGCAAAACAAAAAGAAACAATTGAGAGCCCTAAATAGTGTATTATTGATGGTATAGAGATACAAAGGTAACAGCAGATAGAAATATACTCACAAACATGGGTTGCCAAATTTCAGGCAACCACTATTAGCGCATGTGGGGATGTTAGGCCTGTCCCCACTCAGGCTAAGAAGTCGCTCTCTGTAGTAGGAAAAAAAGGGGTGCTCACACCCATCCACCAGGTGGATATCAAATTGCAGTAGATACAGAGGCGCCGGCAGAATAAAAAAGAACAATTTAAAAATTGTAAAATCAGGGGGGTAAGGGTGGACTTAGTTCCCCAGAAACCAAACACAACCACTATGTATGGTTAAGACAAGTTTTAATTAGTACTTCAAGCAAATATGTTAACCCCCTGATTTTACAATTTTTAAATTGTTCTTTTTTATTCTGCTGGCACCTCTGTATCTACTGCAACTTTCACCTCCCATTCATTTTTATCACTACTCATCACAATGAATTGATCTATATCTTGTTTTTTTCCGCCACCAATTAAGCTTTCTTTGGGTGATACATTTTGCTAAGAATTAATTTATTGTAAATCCATTATAACAGGAATATTAAGAAAGAAATGGAAAAAAAATAATTATTTCTCAGGTTTTGGCCATTATAGTTTGAAATTAATACATGCTACCATAATTAAAACCAATGTATTTTATTTGCCCATTTGTCCCACTTATTAAACCATTTAAATTATGTCCCTATCACAATGTATGGCACCGATATTTTATTTGGGAATAAAGGTGCATTTTTTCAATTTGCGTCTATCACTATTTACAAGCCCATAGTTTAAAAAATTATATTAATATACTCCTTTAACATGCTTATTTAAAAAGTTCAGACCCTTAGGTAACTATTTATGTTGTTTGTTTGTTTTTTATTGTATTTTTTTTTATTAAAAATGTTATTTGGGTAATTTGTAGTGTGGGAGGTACACCGCTAATTTTAAATGTAAAATAATGCATTTGTTTAATAAAAAATAGATGTGGGTGTAGTTTTACTATTTGGCCACAAGATGGCCACAGTCATAAAGTCCTGGAAGCATACGATCAGGCTTCCAGGATGCATTAGGAGGATGGTAAACTTTTTGTGAATTAGAAAAACAACAGCCTCTGTTAAGAGGCTGTCGGGATTTCTGCGGGGGGCTTTGATCAATGAATGAGATCTATACTCCCATTCATTGATCACTGGGCTAACAGCCAGCAGCGGGAGCGCGCACGGGAGCGCGTGTGGGAGCGCGCGCAGCCCAACTGGTCGAGAATGTTCGTCCAGTTGGGCTTATGTGGTTGATATTCTGCGCTCCTTGGCATGTTCTTGCTATTTTTGTTTAAAATATGGTGCTTTTTAAACTTTGAAGAGGTCAGGGAACATGCTGGAAAATTTGACATTTGCTAGCTTCACTAATAATTAGCTAAGGTTATCAGCATGTTTGCAAGTGGAAACCAATGCACAGTGTACAGTATGTAAAGTGCAAATTGTCCCAAAGAAGCTTTAATAGGTGTGTGCATTTTTTTCTACACATAGTTTGTTATTTTCCCAGAACATTTGCCAATATGCAAGTTTGATTCATTTTTTCTGAGTATTCAATATGGTAAGGTTCATTTAGGTTTGGATTTCCTAATGCCTACCTCCGGTACAATCTTCTCCACCTTCATCTTCATCGCAGGGGTCGGTTGCTGGAGAGGATACAGAAGCATCAATCGTAAAATGTTAAAATTTCAGTGCTATGTTATGTTTATTAAATTTTATATGCAAATCTCAAGAAAAGATGATTAATTCCATGTTTTCGCAATGTATATTTCTTGTCCATTTCTGCTCAATTATGCAATGTGCATTGTTCAACTGCTAATTTGCTAAGCACTTTCAAAGTGTGCCTTCTGCATCACCACACTTTGTTTTAGTAAAGTCCCAGCATCTTAACTATCCTGAACATTTACTTGATGTACAGAGATCAGAGGGTTTTGATTTTGTCTTTTATGACTTAGCCAAAGTTGTAAAGTGTTCACATTCGAATTAAATGGTCATTTATAAGGTAACGTTTATTCAGGTTTGGGTTCCCTAATGCCTACCTCCTGTACAATCTTCTCCACCTTCATCTTCTTCACAGGGGTCAGTTACTGGAGGGGATACAGTATAAGAAATCATAAAATGTTACATTTTCAGTGCCATGTTATATTGATTACAATTTAAATGTTTTTGAGTGGAGAAAAAAAGTCTCCAACTTAAAAAATGTTGATATGATTAGTTCTCCCCCCCTCCCCATTATTTATGTCAGATATCTGCTATTAAAATTGTCTTCTTCTTCTGCTTTTACAAAGTCAGGTCAGTTTGCAATGTATATTTCTTGTCCAGTTCTGCTAATTCATGCATTATGCATTTTTCAACTGGTTATTTGCTAAGAACTTCCAAAGTACGCCTTCTGCATTGCTACAATTTTTTTTTTAAAGTAAAGTTTCAGCATCTTAACTATCCAACACCTACTTGATGTACAGGGATCTTAGGGTTCTAATTTTATTTTATGTGGCTTAGCCAAAGTCATTAAGTGTTCACAATAAATTAAATGGTGATTTATAATTACAGTATAACCTTGGATTGAAAGTAACTTGAGAGTTGACTTCATGTACGAGCACTTTGCAATAAAAACACATTTTTTTGTGAAATTTTGACTTAGGCTACTTACACACCAGCCAATCTGCGGCCGTTCCAGGATGTAAACACTGCAAGTGCAGTGAATAATAAGTAGCCATGTGCCTGGCTACGCTACGTCCTCTCCCCGCCTTCTCTTTGCCCATAAAATGAAAAAAAAAAACCTACTGAGCACGTGCAAACAGTCTAATAAAATATGTAGACGTGCTGCATTACAATGTAACGCAACATGGGCACTGTGAACAGCCCATTGATTTTTCATTGCTGTGCGTTGGGGTGCTTTACAGGCTGCTCTAATGTACGCCTGTAACGTCCCACTGTAAAAGCAGCCTTAATATACAAGCAATGTCTTGATATACAAGCAAAAAAAATTATACATATGTCATGTCATCACAACTGAGCTCTGCTCCCTTTGGTGCTTCAGGATTGTACTTAATTGTACTTAATCTGAGTGTAGAGACTGTGCAAAGTCCCATTTCCATGGAATCCTCCAAAGTAAATATCATTGGAGAAGTACCTTGTTAAAGCAACATAAGAACAAATGGTTGGGGTGAGCCACTGATGGCAATGATTCTGTTAGTTATAGGGAAAATCTTGTTTACATTTTTATTTTATACTATTTTACTATAACTGTTTTTGGATAGTAGAGTGATTCAACTGTGTTTCCATTATTCTTATAGGGAAATTTTATTTGATACAAGAGTGCTTGGACTACAATCATGTTTCTGAAACGAATTATGTTCACAAACCAAGGTTCAACTGTGTAAGGTAAGGTTTATTCAGGTTTGGGTATCCTAATGCCTACCTCCTGTACAATCTTCTCCACCTTCATCTTCTTCACAGGGGTCAGTTACTGGAGGGGATGCAGTATAAAGAAATCATATAAAGTTACCACGTTATAATGATTACAATTTAATTGTTTTTAACCACTTAAGCCCAAAGGGTTGTTTTTTTTTGCATCTGAGCAACTTTCACCTCCCACAAATCAATATGCAAAACAAAAATAAACAATCAAGAGCCCCCAATAATGTATTATTGATGGTATAGAGATACAAAGGTAACAGCAGATAGAGATATACTCACAAATATGGGTTGCCAAATTTCAGGCAACCACTATTAGTGCATATGGGGATGTTAGGCCTGTCCCCACTCAGGCTAAGAAGTTGCTCTCTGTAGTAGGAAAAGAAGGGGTGCTCACACCCATCCACCAGGTGGATATCAAATTGCAGTAGATACAGAGGCGCCAGCAGAATAAAACAGAACAATTTAAAAATTGTAAAATCAGGGGGGTAAGGGTGGACTTACTTCCCCAGAAACCAAACACAACCACTATGTATGGTTAAGACAAGTTTTAATTTGTACTCCAGGCAAATATGTTTGCTTGAAATACAAATTAAAACTTGTCTTAACCATACATAGTGGTTGTGTTTGGTTTCTGGGGAGGTAAGTCCACCCTTACCCCCCTGATTTTACCGTTTTTAAATTGTTCTTTTTTTATTCTGCTGGCGTTTCTGTATCTACTGCAACTTTCACCTCCCATTCATTTGTCAATAACTTTATCACTACTTATCACAATGAATTGATCTATATCTTTTTTTTTTCCGACACCAATTAGGCTTTATTTGGGTGATACATTTTGCTAAGAATTAATTTATTCTAAAATCCATTTTAACAGGAATGTTGAGAAAGAAATGGAAAAAAATCATTATTTCTCAGTTTTTGGCCATTATAGTTTGAAATGAATACATGCTACCATAATTAAAACCCATGTATTTTATTTGCCCATTTGTCCCACTTATTACACCATTTAAATTATGTCCCTATCATGTATGCATGTATGGTGCCAATATTTTATTTGGGAATAAAGGTAAATTTGTTTCAATTTGTGTCCATCACTATTTACAAGGTTATAATTTAAAAAAAAATATATTAATATACTCCTTTACATGCTTATTTAAAAAGTTCAGACCCTTAGGTAACTATTTATGTTGTTTGTTTGTTTTATTGTAATTTTTTTTTATTAAAAATGTTATTTGGTTAATTTGTGGTGTGGGAGGTAAACAGCTAATTTTAAATGTAAAATAATGCATTTGTTTAATAAAAAATAGATGTGGGTGTAGTTTTACCATTTGGCCACAAGTAAAAAAGTCCTGGAAGCGTACGATCAGGCTTCCAGGAAGCATTAGGAGGACGGTAAACTTTTTGTGAATAAGAAAAACAGCAGCCTCTGTTAAGAGGCTGTCAGTTTTTCTGCGGGGGGCGTCGATCAATGAATGGGATCTATAATCCCATTCATTGATCGCTGGGCTAATGGCCGGCGGTGGGAGCACATGCAGGAGCGTGCGCGGGCCACGGGAGTGCACACAGCCCAAATGGATGAGAATGTTCCTCCAGTTGGGCTTATGTGGTTAATATTCTGTACTCCTTGGCATGTTCTTGCTATTTTTGTTTGAAATATGGTGCTTTTAAACTTTGAAGAGGTCAGGGAACATGCTTGAAAATTTGACATTTGCTAGCTTCACTAATAATTAGTTAAGGTTATCAGCATGTTTGCAAGTGGAAACTAATGCACAGTGTACAGTATGTAAAGTGCAAATTGTCCCAAAGAAGCTTTAACCTCCTGAGCGATAATCCCGAGCTGAGCTCGGGGTATGTCGCGCAGGAGGATTTCTCAGGCCCCGCTGGGCCGATTTGCATAATTTTTTTTTTGTTACACGCAGCTAGCACTTTGCTAGCTGCGTGTAACTTCCGATCGCCGCCGCTCGCCGCCGATCCGCCGCTACCCGCCGTTCCGCGCAGCCCCCCCCCTCCCCAACCCCTTGCGCAGCCTGGCCAATCAGTGCCAGGCAGCGCTGAGGGGTGGATCGGAACTCCCTATGACGTCACGACGTCCATGACGTCGGTGACGTCATCCCGCCCCGTCGCCATGGCGACCAGGGAAGCCCAGCAGGAAATCCCGTTCTGAACGGGATTTCCTGCTTACTCTGATCGCCGAAGGCGATCGGAGTGGGTGGGGGGATGCCGCTGCGCTGCGGCTATCATGTAGCGAGCCCTGGGCTCGCTACATGATTTAAAAAATAAAAAAAATTAAAAAATAGTGCTGCGCCACCTCTTGGGCGATATAATTGTATCGCCCAGAGGGTTAATAGGTATGTGCATTTTTTTTCTACACATAGTGTGATTTTCCCAGAACATTTGCCAATATGTAAGTTTGATTCATTTTTTCTGAGTATTCAATATGGTAAGGTTCATTCGGGTTTGGATTTCCTAATGCCTACCTCCGCTACAATCTTCTCCACCTTCATCTTCATCGCAGGGGTCGGTTGCTAGAGGGGATACAGAAGCATCAATTGTCGAATGTTACAATTTCAGTGCTATGTTATGTTGATTACATTTTATATGCAAATCTCAAGAAATGATGATCAATTCCATGTTTTCTTTCTTTTATTTTTGTCATAGACCTGTTATTAAAATTTTACTTCTGCTTTTACAAAGTCAGATAATTTTCGCTATGTATATTTCTTGTCCATGTCTGCTAAATTATGCAATATGCATTGTTCAACTGCTAATTTGCTAAGCACTTCTAAAGTGTGCCTTCTACATTGCCACACTTTGTTTTAGTAAAGTCCCAGCATCTTAACTATCCTGAACATTTACTTGATGTACAGGGATCAGAGGGTTTTGATTTTGTCTTATATGACTTAGCCAAAGTTGTAAAGTGTTCACATTCGAATTAAATGGTCATTTATAAGGTAAGGTTTATTCAGGTTTGGGTTCCCTAATGCCTACCTCCTGTACAATCTTCTCCACCTTCATCTTCTTCACAAGGGTCAGTTACTGGAGGGGATACAGTATAAGAAATCATAAAATGTTACATTTTCAGTGCCATGTTATATTGATTACAATTTAAATGTTTTTGAGTGGAGAAAAAAGTCTCCAACTTAAAAAATGTTGATATGATTAGTTCTTCCCCCCCCCCTCCCCATTATTTCTGTCAGAGATCTGCTATTAAAATTGTCTTCTTCTTCTGCTTTTACAAAGTCAGGTCAGTTTGCAATGGATATTTCTTGTCCAGTTCTGCTAATTAATGCATTATGCATTTTTCAACTGGTTATTTGCTAAGAACTTCCAAAGTACGCCTTCTGCAATGCTACACTTTTTTTTTTTTTTAAAGTAAAGTTTCAGCATCTTAACTATCCAACACCTACTTGATGTACAGGGATCTTAGGGTTCTGATTTTATTTTATGTGGCTTAGCCAAAGTCGTTAAGTGTTCACATTGAATTAAATGGTAATTTATAATTACAGTATAACCTTGGATTGAGAGCAACTTGAGAGTTGACTTCATTTACGAGCACTTTGCAATACAAACACATTTTTTTTTAAATTTTGACTTAATATACAAGCAATGTCTTGATATACAAGCAAAAAATGTATACATATGTCACGTCATCACAACTGAGCTGATAATTCTGCTCCCTTTGGCGCTTTAGGATTGTACTTAATTGTACTTAATCTGAGTGTAGAGACTGTGAAAATTCCCATTTCCATGGAATCCTCCAAAGTAAATATCATTGGAGAAGTTCCTTGTTAAAGCCACACAAGAAAAAATGGTTGGGGTTGAGCCACTGATGGCAATGATTCTGTTAGTTATAGGAAAAATCTTGTTTACATTTTTTTTTTATTCTATTTTACTACAACTGTTTTTGGATAGTAGAGTGATTCAACTGTGTTTCCATTAATTCTTATAGGGAAATTTTCTTTGATATAAGTGCTTAGACTATAATCATGTTTCTGAAACGAATTATGTTCACAAACCAAGGTTAAACTGTTTAAGGTAAGGTTTATTCAGGTTTGGGTATCCTAATGCCTACCTCCTGTACAATCTTCTCCGCCTTCATCTTCTTCACAGGGGTCAGTTACTGGAGGGGATGCAGTAAAAAAAAATCATATACATTTACCACATTATATTGATTACAATTTAATTGTTTTTAACCACTTAAACTAAAAGGATTGTTTATTTTTTGCATCTTTGCAATTTTCACCTCCCACGAATCAATATGCAAAAAAAAACAAAACAATTTAGAGCCCCCAATAGTGTATTATTGATGGTATAGAGATACAAAGGTAACAGCAGATATACTCAGGATGTTAGGCCTGTCCCCACTCAGGCTAAGAAGTCGCTCTCTGTCGTAGGAAAAGAAGGGATGCTCACACCCATCCACCAGGTGGATAGCAAATTGCAGTAGATACAGAGGCCCCAGCAGAATAAAAAAGAACAATTTAAAAACGGTAAAATCAGGGGGTTAAGGGTGGACTTACATCCCCAGAAACCAAACACAACCACTATGTATGGTTAAGACAAGTTTTAATTTGTATTCCAAGCAAATATGTTTTTTGTACTCCAAGCAAATATGCACAGGGGGACATATTTACATTATGGGAGGGCAGCAACGGAGGCGGCAAGGTGGCAGATGCAGCCCCGCAATGCCTACTTCATGCTAAAATTTAGCAGAAATTGGCCTGCACTTTATGGTGTTAAAAAGATCTAGGAGACCTAATCCTAAAATAATAATCAAAATGCAAAGCCCTTTTTGTATGCTCTTTCTTCTTGCTACATGTAGTTGTATTATTATGTTTTTTTCTTTTCTAGTTAATTTTAATGTATGACTTCTGCATCTATATTCTACAAGTGGAAAGCAATGTACTTAAAATATGTACGTAGTATGCACAGGATGTAGATCATACTGAAGACATTTTAAAAAGATTTGGTGGGTTATGTGTGTATGTGTGCAACTTTTTCTACTTATAGTTAAATGAAATTGTGAGCCATTTTCCTAGATCATGTATCAATATGCATGAAGCATGTCAGCATCATAGCACCACACAATGGTGGAATAGAAGACATGATCCTGTGTCTGAATCAGGTAAATGTTAAGTGCTTCCTGTTCTATTCTGCATTAGACTGGGGTAAGCCTAAAAGGCTTTGTTTATCTGGCATGGTCATGTCTTATCCACTCTGCGACCACCTAACACCAATGGGTGGCCACAGAGTGGCTCTACCGGGACTGCCTAAAGCTGATTTGTGTCAAGAGCAGTGCGTGGGGATTAGTAGGGAACAAGCGCACACATGCGTGCCTGTTCCCTGCAAGTAAACAGAGCGGGGATCCATTAGCAGCCTGCCAGCCCGGATCAGAGCTGGCAGGCTGCAATGTAACGACAAGAGACACATAATCATTTGTACAGCTCTGCAATCTACTGCAGTGCTATATAAGGAACAGCCCTGTAACTTAGCTGTCCTTTTGATTGGCTTATAATCTAATTCCTCACATAGGCTGTTGCCTATGAAAGGGTAGTATAGTGTACGGAGCGCAGTCTAGGGCCAATTTATGGAGAAGGGAGGGAGAAGAAGAAAATAAACATTTTTATTTAAAAAAATACCTATTAAAAATAGTGAAAAAAAAATTGCAGCAGCAATAAGAGACCACCAAAAATTCCTCCATTGGTGGCAAGAAAAGGAGGTAATATTCATTTTGGTGGTAAGTTGTATGGCCAAGCAAAAATAGTTAAAGCTGCGCAGTGCTGAATTGTAAAAAAATTGCCTAGTCACTAGGGGGGTATAAACCTGTGGTCATCAAGGGGTTAAAGCAGTAAGAAGTCAGAGAAAGAGAAGGGTTGATTTGTTTAAGCAACAGTGCTGTCCTCAGTAATCACTGGAAAATTCTGTGCTGATACCCAATAGGTTGATTTGTATAATTAATAAAATAATGATTAGTAAAATAAATGAAATAATATTAATTGTTGTAAAATGTAAGAGATATCCAATCTTAATAGGTGCATGGGCATCTTATTGCCCTTTCCCCTAATGTCCACTTTGTGCCTCTTATGTCTTCCTGTGTCCTCCTGTTCCCCTGTGTCCTCTGTCTCCTTGCATCCCCTTTCCCCCTTTGTCTTCTGGTGTCCCCCTGTGTCCTCTGTCCTTGTATCCTCCTCTGTCCCCATGTGTCCGCTTGTGTCCCCCTGTATTGTCTGGTGTCTCCATGTCCTCTGGTGTCCCATGTCCTCCTCTGTCCCCCTGTGTCCTCAGTCGAAGCAGGTGATTTGGGCGCACGGCGCTCAGCACCAAACACTGAAACTGGGCACCACTATTGCACGAGTGCTATTATATGCACCCCGCACAAGGGTCATTTGTGGATCCAGTAATCCCCAAAATACTTCTCCCTCTGAGTTGCTTTGACATGGGGGAAATAGTGTTTAGTGTCATTGGGGATTTAAGTGGCAGTAGGGTGAATCATCATTCGGCTTACCCTGTGCCCAGCTCACTGGATACTGTGTATATATGTACAGTCCTCTGGTGTCCCCATGTTCTCTGTCCCTCTTTGTATGTTCCCCCGTGTCCTGGGTACATGCTTATGCTGCAGCCATGCAGCTCAGATCAAAAAGAAGTAGCCCTAGGAGTCATCTACCAATCATACAGAGGCACTGTCCTAGATCGCCAATCATGACTGCTCACTGCTTCCTTCTTAATTGGAGCTGATGGTCTCAAGGGCGAGACTGTCTCTCCATTATTGGGGAAAATCACTGCACTGCTACTGAGGGAGTGCAGTGATTGGTCCCAATAAGAGAGATGTGGTCCTAACCTTGAGACCTTCGGACCTGTGGCAACTTCCTCTTGATCAAAGCTGCGTTGCTGCAGTGTAAGTATGGACACAGGACACAGGGGGACATAGGAAGGGGGACAGGGGGATGGAGGACACATGGGACAGACAAGGGATGGAGGACACAGCGGGACAGACACAGGATGGAGGATGCATGGGACAGAGGACACAGGTGGATGGAGGACACACATAGGCGCTGGTCGAAATATGTATTATTTGGACTATAAGACACCCTGACTTCCCTCCCCTCCCTACTAAGTTTGTCTTATAGTCTAAAAAATAGGGAACCCAATAAGTAGCTAATGTTATCAGCATGTATACAAGTAGGAAGCAATGCACATGTAGGAATCTTGCTTGGGAGAGATGCAAGGTCAGTTATTTTTATCTACTCAAATGTACCGACTACCAGGCATTACCAGGCGCATGCTTTCACAGGTGCATGCTTCCAATACCTACTTCCAGAGCAATCTTCTCCACCTTCATCTTCATCACATGGGTTGGTTGCTGGAGGGGATAGAATAGCAGAAATCCTAAAATATTAGTGTAATGTTATATTGACAGGTTACATTTTAAGGTTATTTAGAAAGTAAATGCACCAAAATTTAAAGGGACTCCGAGCAGTGCAGAAACTATGGAAAGATGCATATCATTTTAAAGCTCTCTCTCTCCTCTTTCCAATGATATATAAACCACCACTCTACGCCTTTTAGTTTTCGCTATTTTCACGATTGAAATTGCAGCGGCCGCGATTTCAATCGCGAAAATAGAGAAAACTAAAAGGCATAGGGTGATTATTTATGTGTCGTCAGAAAGAGGAGAAAGAGAGCTTTAAAATGATATCCATCTTTCCATAGTGTCTGCACTGCTCGGAGTCCCTTTAAGCATAGCATTTGAAATTCTTACACGTTATTGGTGATAAATTTTTGTGAAGCAATAAACTAGGAGACTTGCCGCTAAGAGGCTTAAATACTATTATTATTATTATTATTATTATTATTATTATTATTATTATTGTTATTATTATTATTATTATTATTAATCAATGGCTGCTGCATCTATATTCTGCACTCTTTAGTGTCTTGCTTTGAGAGATGTAGCAAAGTGACTTACCAATCTGCACAAGGATTCAAATTAAGCGCCTCTGTAATGAAAGAGCAAGCCATAGCAGCTTAAATAGGTGTTGGGTGAGTATGGGCCAATCAGGTATTCTTTTCTAATTTAGGTAACTATTCATTTTTATATATGTATCAATTAATTTTATATCTTTTTATATTTTTTATCTTATATATAATTTTATTGGATATTTATTGGATGATCTATGCAAATGTTGTTGTTGTTGTGTCTATATCTACATTAGGCAATGAAGCCCCGACCTTAGTACTATATTACCAGATCTGGTCATGCGTACCACTGAGGTTACCATTCTTCAGTGAAGAATTTTTCAAACACAATTCCCTTTTTTTTTTTCCCCCTCTTTTTTTCCCTCTTTTTTTCCCTCTTCCTTCTCCACCCAGCAGCATTACATCACTGGTTACATCACTGGCCTGTCCACACTGTCCACATGGCAGCCCCTGATTGGCCCATACTCACCCAACACCTATTTAAGCTGCTATGGCTTGCTCTTTCATTACAGAGGCGCTTAATTTGAATCCTTGTGCAGATTGGTAAGTCACTTTGCTACATCTCTTGGAATCTTGACTCCTAGTTTGTATAATTATGCTTTACACATCCTTAGAGTGATACCAGCAAAATGTTTATCACTTTAACTTTAGTCACTCCTTATCCAGGACAAATACCTGATGCTGAATACACTATTATTTACTATTAAACACCTACTACTTCTATCCATATGCAGCACATGGATGTTGCATTAGATCAGTTAAAACAATCACTCATTTGCTGCAATTTCTCTGCATTGCCATGTTTGGCTATGGGTTGTTCCGAGATACATTTGTTCTGAGAGTTGTTTTATTATTGACATACTGAAAATACAAAATCCATAGTTTTGCATTTGAACTCAATTTATTGAGTTAATTGAGGGAACCATATGCATTACCATGTTGGGCTATGTATATGTGTTTTTCCAAGATACATTTATTCTGAAATTAATTAAATCATGGGCTTACCTTATATATTTAATCCATAGTTTTGCATTTGAATTCAGTTTATTATATTGAAATCACTATTTTTGAATATTATATAATAACACATTTATGATTGTACGAGTGTATTCATACTTTGGTCTCTGGCATTTTCAGTTTGATACTCCTCCCTATATTGCCTGATGAAGTGGGGTTGAACCTGCGAAACGCGTTGCATTTCTTTTTGGAGTTCCTAATAAATGTGTTTGACTGTCTGAATCGCAGTCGTTGTCGTGTCTGCTTGAGGGAGGTAAGACCACCACTTCCTCCTTCAATTTTGCCATTTAAGTTGGTTTTTAAGCTCATTTAATCTAATCTTATACTTTTGGCGCCTCTGTTCATTGTATACAATTTTGAGTCCACCCTTGGTGGAGGGTTACTACCCTTTCTTCCTGTCTACAGAGAGAGACTTCTTAATCCTGAGTGGGGTCAGGATAATCTCCCCACCTGCCTTTACAGTGGTTGCCTGCTGGTGACCCTGTCTTGTGAGTATCTAGCAATACAAACTTATTGCCACCTTGTCCAGTACGAATTACACTATTGGGGCTCTTGGTGTTCCCTGTTTTTAACACTTAGTGATTAATTAAAATGGGTGTGATTCTTGGACTAAGTTAGTTCTTCCCATGTGATCAAAGATAGTCTATGTTCAGGAATACATGTAGCTTTCCCATTTTATGTTCTCCCTTTTGAAATGAGTAAAGATAAAAAGAATAGATCACTCTCAGTATGTGTAGACAAAGGGGCAATTGCCCTATCCAGCACAAGTTTCACCTGATTGGTGTGGCTGTGTAGGGAAACAGTCTGTAATAGCATATGTCCCTCTTGTCATCCAGGAACCGGGCTCACGTGTGCTAGGCAGATATACTCTTCTTCCGGTGAAAGCTCTGATCGTAGTCTGGTGGTAAACTGGTAATCCTTAAAGGGCCAGTGAGTGGGTTGCTCTACTTTATGGTCGTTGACTTTTAGGGGGAAGAGAGAGGACACCATGTACATCAAATACCACTATACTGAGTTGTCACTTCCGCCGCACAACTGCTAGATAACAACGTGCAGACGCAAGGAGGATAAGGTTGAAGTGGTATAGAATAGTTTAACTCGTTTTTCATTTGTGCAGACAATGTGTTTCATGGGGGAACATCTTCCATTTCATCAGGTCAAATAGCACATTGTTTGAAGCTTAAATCTATACTATTAAGATATCAATGGGAAACACATAAGTGTCCAGTCAGCATAAGGCCTCTTGCACACTGCATGCATTTCCGATTCCGATTCCGCTTTTTAATCGGTTTTTACATCCGATTCCGATTAAGATTTTAAATCTTCACTGCATGCTGCGTTTTCTGATCCGTTTTTATGTTGAATGTATTCAGAGAAAATCGGAATTTAAAATTGGAATCAGAAACGGAATCTGAATCGGAATCAGAATCGGAAAACGGATTTGCAGTGTGCAAGGAGCCTTAGGTGGGTAAGATCAAATACAATCAGCTAAAAACAGAAGACCAATCAGGCCAATGGATCAAATTGTGGGTATTAACTTAGCATATAGAACACCTGTAGGGCGGGCATATGTAAATAGTATAGAATCGTTTGTTCTACATTCTTCATTTGTTTAGTTATTCAGTACTCAAGGTTTATCAGGTTTAAGTTCCTTAATTAGAAGAGCTAACATTTCTCTTGTCTAAAGGTGGGTACACGCATCAGATAAAAGTCTTTGGAGAATGAAAGATCACAGACCAATTTTACCCCCTTCCATGTAGTATATGAGCATACTCTACACAGTCTATTCTATTGAGTTGAACTCTTCATCAGATAAAAATCTTTACAAGATACTGAAAACAAGGATGCTGTACACATTCGAAAGATCAGTATCTGCAAAAGATCTGTTCCTGCAAAACATCCATTCCTGAGACAAGCAAAGCTTAGTGTTTCGGTAAAATAGCTGTTATTAGTTATTTCCATGCGATGAAAGAAAGTCTATGTTTGGGAAGATGTATAGTTTTCCATGTTGTGGTTTACCTCTTGAAATTGACATTGAAAATAACCATAATTAAACTTGGTGTTGAAAAATGCACTCTTTCATACTCTCATGAGACAATGTATGACCTTTACAATTGGATTACCTAGCAGTGCAGGTTAAGGAGGTCTTTGTTTGTTTGTTTGGTTTTTTCTAAGGCTTAGATACTTAGCCATTTACAATTCTACACTCAAAAAAAAAAAAGTAATCTTCAGTGTTCCTGGATGTAGAATCTTCACCCATGATTGAAAGCAGCCGCCCCCTTCCATGCATATGTACCAATGTGCTAGACTAGATTTTCTTTGCACTTGCAAAGTATTTTTCATGTGTTCAATCACTCAATACTCATGGTTGTATCAGCTTTGGGTTCCTTAATGCCTACCTCCTGTACAATCTTCTCCACCTTCATCTTCTTCACAGGGGTCTGGTGTTGGAGGGGATAAGGTAGCAGAAATCATAGAATTGTTAAAATTAAAGCGTCTTTTCATAGTTATAACATTTAAAGCAAAGCTTGGGGATTCAGTAAAATAGTTGGGATCATTGGTTTATGTTAGTTATTTCCATGTGATCAAAGAGAGTCTATGTTTAGGAAGATGTATAGCTTTCCCATTTTGAGTTCTCCTTTTTTTAAAAATTGACATTGAAAATAATCATAATTAAAGTGTTGGAGAATGCACTCTTTCACACTCTCAGGAGACAATTTATAACGTTTACAATTGGATTACCTAGTTGTGGTTGTGCAGGTTAATAACTTGTTTGCTTTTTTAACTGGCCAACGACTGCTCCATGCCAATTGGCGTGAACGCGGCAGCAGCCCCAGGACCACTCTACGCCAACTGTCGTGCAGTCCTGGGGTGTGTTTAGCAGGAGATTGTGTACCGATGCACACGCATCTCCGCATGAATGATGGAGATCCACTCCACCATCAGTCTCCCAGCAGCAATTGCCGGCAAAACTGCTGTCTATTTACACTGAACAGTGCTGCCAGGGCTGGCCCTAGACTATTTGCCGCCTGAGGCAAAAAAAAAATTTCCGTCGCCACCCCCCCCCCGGTGGGGGCGCGCTCTGGGGGGCCGCCGAGCTGGAGGGGTAGCTGGCAGGACGGGGGTATTGGGCCTAGCGGCGGGGAGGGGGTCGTACCCCCCCTCCCTCGCCTGGGTCCCCCGAACTGCGCTACCCTCCAGCCTTAAATACAAGCAGCCGCTATGTGTAAGAGGCACGGGCGGGTAGGACTCACCTCTTCCTCATTCCAAGCGTGCGCTCCACTGACGTCACTTCCTGCAGCGTTGCAGGAAGTGACGTCAGTGGAGCACACGCTTGGAACGAGGAAGAGGTGAGTCCTACCCGCCCGTGCCTCTTACACATAGCGGCTGCTTGTATTTAAGGCTGGAGGGGAGCGGAGCACGGGGGACCCAGGCGAGGGAGGGGGGGTCCGACCCCCCTCCCCGCCGCTAGGCCCAATACCCCCGTCCTGCCAGCTACCCCTCCAGCTCGGCGGCCGGCTCCCCGCACCCACGGACGGGCTGGTGCCGCCCCTGGAATTTTGCCGCCTGAGGCAAAAGTTTCACCCCGCCTCATGAGCGGGCCGGCCCTGAGTGCTGCGATCTAAGGCAGCGCTGTACTGGGGACAGCCATGTGACACGGCTGTCCCTCTAGAGGCACAGAGCGTGATCGGCTCTCATAGGCTGATGTCTATGAGAGCCAATCAGTGTAATTGGCTGGTAAGGAAGGGAGGGGAAATAGAAAATAAGTAAAAAATAGTGTAATTTATAAAAAAAAACTAATAAATATTTATAAAAAAACAAACATCTGGGGAGTGATTGGAACCACGGTTTTAACCCCCCCCCCAGTGACCAGGCCATTTTTTTACTAATAGGGCCACTGCAGCTTTAATTCCCCCCTCCTTTCCTGCCCACCATCAGGGCTTTCTATTGGTGGGCAGAAAAGGAGGGCGGTATTAAAGCTGCAGTTTCCCTATTGTAAAAAATGGCCTGGTCACTAGGGGGGATTAAGACTGCGGTCCTCAAGAGGTTAACCACTTCAGGACCACAGTCTTTCTACCCCTTAAGGACCAGGCACTTTTTTTCCATTCAGACCACTGCAGCTTTCACGGTTTATTGCTCGGTCATACAACCTACCACCTAAATGAATTTTACCTCCTTTTCTTGTCACTAATAAAGCTTTCTTTTGATGCTATTTGATTGCTCCTGCGATTTTTACTTTTTATTATATTCATCAAAAAAGACATGAATTTTGGCAAAAAAATGATTTTTTTAACTTTCTGTGCTGACATTTTTCAAATAAAGTAAAATTTCTGTATACATGCAGCGCGAAAAATGTGGACAAACATGTTTTTGATTAAAAAAACCCATTCAGTGTATATTTATTGGTTTGGGTAAAAGTTATAGCGTTTACAAACTATGGTGCCAAAAGTGAATTTTCCCATTTTCAAGCATCTCTGACTTTTCTGCGCACCTGTCAGGTTTCATGAGGGGCTAAAATTCCAGGATAGTACAAATACCCCCCAAATGACCCCATTTTGGAAAGAAGACATCCCAAAGTATTCAGTGAGAGGCATGGTGAGTTCATAGAAGATTTTATTTTTTGTCACAAGTTAGCGGAAAATGACACTTTCTGACAAAAAAAAGAAAAAAAAAGTTTCCATTTCTTCTAACTTGCAACAAAAAAAAATGAAATCTGCCACGGACTCACTATGCTCCTCTCTGAATACCTTGAAGTGTCTACTTTCCAAAATGGGGTCATTTGTGGGGTGTGTTCACTGTCCTGGCATTTTGGGGGGTGCCTAATTGTAAGCACCCCTGTAAAGCCTAAAGATGCTCATTGGACTTTTGGCCCCTTAGCGCAGTTAGGCTGCAAAAAAGTGCCACACATGTGGTATTGCCGTACTCAGGAGAAGTAGTATAATGTGTTTTGGGGTGTATTTTTACACATACCCATGCTGGGTGGGAGAAATATCTCCATAAATGACAATTGTTTTATTTTTTTTACACACAATTGTCTATTTATAGAGATATTTCTGCCACTCAGCATGGGTATGTGGAAAAATACACCCCAAAACACATTATACTACTTCTCCTGAGTACGGCGATACCACATGTGTGGCACTTTTTTGCACCCTAACTGCGCTAAGGGGCCCAAAGTTCAATTAGTACCTTTAGGATTTCACAGGTCATTTTGAGAAATTTCGTTTCAAGACTACTCCTCACGGCTTAGGGCCCCTAAAATGCCAGGACAGTATAGGAACCCCACAAATGACCCCATTTTAGAAAGAAGACACCCCAAGGTATTCCGTTAGGAGGATGGTGAGTTCATAGAAGATTTTTTTTTTTGTCACAAGTTAGCGGAAATTGATTTTAATTGTTTTTTTTCACAAAGTGTCATTTTCCGCTAACTTGTGACAAAAAATAAAATCTTCTATGAACTCACCATACTCCTAACGGAATACCTTGGGGTGTCTTCTTTCTAAAATGGGGTCATTTGTGGGGTTCCTATACTGCCCTGGCATTTTAGGGGCCCTAAACCGTGAGGAGTAGTCTTGAAACCAAATGTCGCAAAATGACCTGTGAAATCCTAAAGGTACTCATTGGACTTTGGGCCTCTTAGCGCACTTAGGGTGCAAAAAAGTGCCACACATGTGGTACCGCCGTACTCAGGAGAAGTAGTATAATGTGTTTTGGGGTGTATTTTTACACATACCCATGCTGGGTGGGAGAAATATCTCTGTAAATGACAATTGTTTGATTTTTTTTTTACACACAATTGTCCTTTTACAGAGAGATTTCTCCCACCCAGCATGGGTATGTGTAAAAATACACCCCAAAACACAATATACTACTTCTTCTGAGTACGGCGATACCACATGTGTGACACTTTTTTGCAACCTAGGTGCGCTAAGGGGCCTAACGTCCTATTCACAGGTCATTTTGAGGCCTTTGGATTCTAGACTACTGCTCACGGTTTAGGGCCCCTTAAATGCCAGGGCAGTATAGGAACCCCACAAGTGACCCCATTTTAGAAAGAAGACACCCCAAGGTATTCTGTTAGGAGTATGTTGAGTTCATAGAAGATTTTTTTTTGTCACAAGTTAGCGGAAAATGACACTTTGTGAAAAAAAAAACAATACATATCAATTTCCGCTAACTTGTGACAAAAAATAAAATCTTCTATGAACTCATCATACACCTAATAGAATACCTTGGGGTGTCTTCTTTCTAAAATGGGGTCACTTGTGGGGTTCCTATACTGCCCTGGCATTTTACGGGCCCAAAACTGTGAGTAGTCTGGAAACAATTATTATCAAACACTTTCCGAGAGATATACCAGGGAAACAATAAGACTCAACACTCAGTCCGACAGGACAAACCCTCTAGGTACAAGAGCAGAGCTAATAACTCGTTAATGGATGACAACTGTATAGTTCAAAAGTAGAGTGTATACACGTAAGTTACACAAAATCAGGATGCCATATACTGGTATGTATATCGTAAAAATTATTACAGTGGAGGTCGTTGCTCATCCCCCACCTCTGTGTTGCCACAGAGTGTGGTGTAGCTATTCCACTAAAATGGCGTTCTGATTACAAATAAGTAACGGTGGTGTCAGGTGCACTCGGTCTATGCTAGTGTGCACATGACCCGTACACCCAAAGGTCAGACACCCCCTGTCACCTAATAGGCTTTGGGATAAAGATCAGTGCTAAAGTGCTATTTACAAAGTGCTTGAAATATGAACACTGACATGTTTCACCTATACGGCTTTTTCAAAGTTGCTATACATATTTACAATGCAAAGTGCACCCCCCACCAACAAAGTATCCCCCAGCCAGTAGCCCAAGTCAGAGCTGAGGCACCCTGTTCGGTGCCAGACTATATACTGGGGACGATGAGAATACACACCCACCGGGTGTAACCAAAGTTTATGCACATGCCGTTTGTTGGGTTATTGGTTTATAAGTTTTGTATACACCTTTTGACTCATTCGCACAAAACCGAGTGTGATTGGTAGGTGGGCAGCATATATGATCTTAACATGAATATGGTATATCTACTGTAGACCACCATGTTGGCACTGTATCCACATCCGCATATTTATGTGCCCATCAGGGCTGCGGTTACAGATGATGGCTGGCGCAGCGTCCCCCCCATGTGTATCCCATTATATTTACACTACGGGGACAGCTGTTCATAAATTCCATTGTGATGGACGGTCCCAGCCAATATGGAAATGCACGCACTGCCAGGGATGGAGCACCGATAGTTGGACCGGGATGAATGGATTGATATTTCAGTGGGGGGCGCCGCAAGCCTCTTGCTGTGAGCGCACCCCCCTGACATCCACCAAGCGCACATATCATGTGCTGGTAGTGACACAGTGCGCAGCCTGATCGGGCGTCCCTGTCACTATGGTAACCTGCATGTCGCGCAGGACGGTGACGCCTTGACGGGTGCAGCCAATGGGATGGACGCATCCCAGGCACCATGGCAACGCGCTAAACGGAAGTGAGGCGGGCGGCTACCGGAGGTGCCCTCGCGTCACGAACAGCGCGGCCGGAGACACACAGCGGGCAGGTTCCTGGGCAGTGAGGCTGTACACAACACGGACCCTGGTTACCACAACCCTGCCAGGTAACCGGCATGTGCATAAACTTTGGTTACACCCGGTGGGTGTGTATTCTCATCGTCCCCAGTATATAGTCTGGCACCGAACAGGGTGCCTCAGCTCTGACTTGGGCTACTGGCTGGGGGATACTTTGTTGGTGGGGGGTGCACTTTGCATTGTAAATATGTATAGCAACTTTGAAAAAGCCGTATAGGTGAAACATGTCAGTGTTCATATTTCAAGCACTTTGTAAATAGCACTTTAGCACTGTTCTTTATCCCAAAGCCTATTAGGTGACAGGGGGTGTCTGACCTTTGGGTGTACGGGTCATGTGCACACTAGCATAGACCGAGTGCACCTGACACCACCGTTACTTATTTGTAATCAGAACGCCATTTTAGTGGAATAGCTACACCACACTCTGTGGCAACACAGAGGTGGGGGATGAGCAACGACCTCCACTGTAATAATTTTTACGATATACATACCAGTATATGGCATCCTGATTTTGTGTAACTTACGTGTATACACTCTACTTTTGAACTATACAGTTGTCATCCATTAACGAGTTATTAGCTCTGCTCTTGTACCTAGAGGGTTTGTCCTGTCGGACTGAGTGTTGAGTAGTCTGGAAACCAAATTTCTCAAAATGACTGATCAGGGGTATAAGCATCTGCAAATTTTGATGACAGGTGGTCTATGAGGGGGCAAATTTTGTGGAACCGGTCATAAGCAGGGTGGCCTCTTAGATGACAGGATGTTTTGGGCCTGATCTGATGGATAGGAGTGCTAGGGGGTGACAGGAGGTGATTGATGGGTGTCTCAGGGGGCGGTTAGAGGGGAAAATAGATGCAATCAATGCACTGGGGAAGTGATCGGAAGGGGGTCTGAGGGGGACCTGAGGGTTTGGCCGAGTGATCAGGAGCCCACACGGGGCAAATTAGGGCCTGATCTGATGGGTAGGTGTGCTAGGGGGTGACAGGAGGTGATTGATGGGTGTCTCAAGGTGTGATTAGAGGGGGGAAATAGATGCAAGCAATGCACTAGCGAGGTGATCAGGGCTGGGGTCTGAGGACGTTCTGAGGTGTGGGCGGGTGATTGGGTGCCCGCAAGGGGCAGATTAGGGTCTAATCTGATGGGTAACCGTGACAGGTGGTGATAGGGGGTGATTGATGGGTAATTAGTGGGTGTTTAGAGGAGAGAAGAGATGTAAACACTGCACTTGGGAGGTGATCTGATGTCGGATCTGCGGGCGATCTATTGGTGTGGGTGGGTGATCAGATTGCCCGCAAGGGGCAGGTTAGGGGCTGATTGATGGGTGGCAGTGACAGGGGGTGATTGATGGGTGGCAGTGACAGGGGGTGATTGATAGGTGATTGACAGGTGATCAGTGGGTTATTACAGGGAATAACAGATGTAAATATTGCACTGGCGAATTGATAAAGGGGGGTCTGAGGGCAATCTGAGCGTGTGGGCGGGTGATTGGGTGCCCGCAAGGGGTAGATTAGGGTCTAATCTGATGGGTAACAGTGACAGGTGGTGATAGGGGGTGATTGATAGGTGATTGATGGGTAATTAGTGGGTGTTTAGAGGAGAGAATAGATGTAAACAATGGATTTGGGAGGTGATCTGATGTCGGATCTGCGGGCGATCTATTGGTGTGGGTGGGTGATCAGATTGCCCGCAAGGGGCAGGTTAGGGGCTGATTGATGGGTGGCAGTGACAGGGGGTGATTGATGGGTGGCAGTGACAGGGGGTGATTGATAGGTGATTGACAGGTGATCAGTGGGTTATTACAGGGAATAACAGATGTAAATATTGCACTGGCGAATTGATAAAGGGGGGTCTGAGGGCAATCTGAGCGTGTGGGCGGGTGATTGGGTGCCCGCAAGGGGTAGATTAGGGTCTAATCTGATGGGTAACAATGACAGGTGGTGATAGGGGGTGATTGATAGGTGATTGATGGGTAATTAGTGGGTGTTTAGAGGAGAGAATAGATGTAAACAATGGATTTGGGAGGTGATCTGATGTCGGATCTGCGGGCGATCTATTGGTGTGGGTGGGTGATCAGATTGCCCGCAAGGGGCAGGTTAGGGGCTGATTGATGGGTGGCAGTGACAGGGGGTGATTGATGGGTGGCAGTGACAGGGGGTGATTGATAGGTGATTGACAGGTGATCAGTGGGTTATTACAGGGAATAACAGATGTAAATATTGCACTGGCGAATTGATAAAGGGGGGTCTGAGGGCAATCTGAGCGTGTGGGCGGGTGATTGGGTGCCCGCAAGGGGTAGATTAGGGTCTAATCTGATGGGTAACAGTGACAGGTGGTGATAGGGGGTGATTGATAGGTGATTGATGGGTAATTAGTGGGTGTTTAGAGGAGAGAATAGATGTAAACAATGGATTTGGGAGGTGATCTGATGTCGGATCTGCGGGCGATCTATTGGTGTGGGTGGGTGATCAGATTGCCCGCAAGTGGCAGGTTAGGGGCTGATTGATGGGTAGCAGAGACAGGGGGTGATTGACTGGTGATTGACGGGTGATTGACAGGTGATTGACAGGTGATCAGGGGGGATAGATGCATACAGTACACGGGGGGAGGGGTCTGGGGGGGGGGGTCTGGGGAGAATCTGAGGGGTGGGGGGGTGATCAGGAGGGGGCAGTGGGCAGGGGGGGGGATAAAAAAAAATAGCGTTGACAGATAGTGACAGGGAGTGATTGATGGGTGATTAGGGGGGTGACTGGGTGCAAACAGTGGTCTGGGGGGTGGGCAGGGGGGGGGGACTGAGGGGTGCTGTGGGCGATCAGGGGGCAGGGGGAGGGAAATCAGTGTGCTTGGGTGCAGACTAGGGTGGCTGCAGCCTGCCCTGGTGGTCCCTCGGACACTGGGACCACCAGGGCAGGAGGCAGCCAGTATAATAGGCTTTGTATACATTACAAAGCCTATTATACAATGTAAGTGCGGCAATCCGGGTGCTAGTAACCCGCCGGCGCTTCCGAACGGCCGGCGGGTTACTACGAGCGGTGGGCGGAGCCAGTCCCCGGCGGCTGATCGCGTCACGAATGACGCGATCGCCGCATAACCACTCCTGCAGCCGCCCCCGCCGATGGGCGTATTGCGGTCGTTTGGGCCCGGACTTTGCCGCCGCCCATCGGCTGGGGGTGGTCCTTAAGTGGTTAAAGAGACACTGAAGCGAAAAAAAAATTATGATATTATGATTTGTATGTGTAGTACAGCTAAGAAATAAAACATTAAGATCAGATACATCAGTCTAATTGTTTCCAGTACAGGAAGAATTAAGAAACTCTAGTTGTTATCTCTATGCAAAAAAGCAATTAAGCTCTACGACTTTCAAAGTCGTGGAGAGGGCTGTTATCTGACTTTTATTATCTCAAGTGTTATTGAACTATTTACTGTTTCTCTGCCAGAGGAGAGGTCATTAGTTCACAGACTGCTCTGAAAGAATCATTTTGAATGCTGAGTGTTGTGTAATCTGCACATATTATAGAATGATGCAATGTTAGAAAAAACACTATATACCTGAAAATAAAAATATGAGAATATTTTCTTTGCTGCTAAACTTCTAGTAATTGTTCATAGTACACAACCAATTCATTATATCATATATTTTTTTTCGCTTCAGTGTCTCTTTAATCACTCAATACTAATGGTTTGATTAGGTTTGTGCCTTGATGCCTACCTCCTGTACAATCTTCTTCACCTTCATCTTCTTTACAGGGGTCTGGTGTTGGAGGGAACAATGTAATGTTAAAATGCCAGTGTCTTTTCATAATTATCACATTTAATGAAACTTATAAGATAATTCATTTTATGTGTTAACTATTTGCAAATAGAAGATTAGTAACATAACAAAATATTCCCATATGTTTGCATTTAGTGTAATGTCTGCTGTATGTTTAAGGATGCACTGGAGATAGCAACATTCACAGTATGAAATTAAAGCCACTTTGTTGAGAAGAAAGGCAAACAGATGTAATAATTCCAAACTTTTTAGCTCTAAAATGTGATCATCTGCCTTTTCTCCGCCTAATACAGTTCCTTTGCTTTTGATTTACTTGACAGGAAACAGATTTACGAACACATACACCAAAAACGCTACAGTACAATATCAATCAGAAACTTTTGAGTGCGCTTAATTCTTGGATGGCAGTCCACAATTCAAACTTGGATATATAGGAAACAGCGCACATCAATATAGCCCCTGATGAGTCATGAGGTTGTGACGAAACTAGTTGGGCAGAGCCTAGGAGGATGAGGAAGTGTCTCAGCGTTGAGTGGCAGGCCAGTGGGTGAAAGACTCTAGGACTGACTACGCAGAGGGAAAAATCGGTGGTGCCTGTCTCGGGGCAGTGGGGGAGAGCCCGTTACACTAAAACTCTATGCGCTATGATATGCAAGGAAAATATGCAAGGAAAATGTGAGTGGATTTTATAATAACATTTTTATGATTTTAAAACAGTTTTATGCTATGGAAGTGTTTACTCTTACTTGAGGTTTATTGCACATTGATCCTGATGCATGGGGAGCTTGGGCGGTACTGAGCGATCAACAACCCGTCTAACAGTAGTTAGGCCACGAGGGTGAGTTTGTTCCCCAACAGGTGTCCTGGTGGTTGAATATATCTCCCTATGAAGTTTGATTGAAGTTTGATAGTGGTTTACTGGAGATATCTGATATTTCTTCTCCCATGTGAATGGGACTATATTGATGTGCGTTGTTTCCTATATATTTAAATTTGTCAGGAAACAGGACTGAATTCAACAAGCTGTTTGACAAGCTCATTTACATAGATAACAACTCAAGTTTTTATATATTGCTTTCCAGGAAAAAAGAAAAGGATAATGTCTTAACAGTGTTTGTACCTATGTATATCCCCTCATGTCACATCACCTCAGGTATAATTTAAAACATTGTTAACCCCCCTAAAGACCAGGCCAGTTTTCACAAAATAGGCCACTTCAACTTTAAGGCTTCGCTGCAGGGCCGCACAACTCAGCACACAGGTGATTCCCCCCTTTTCTCCCCACCAACAGAGCTTTCTGTTGGTGGGGGTCTGATCACTCCCCCAATGTTTATTTATTTTTTTGTAAATATTTTTTCCTATTTTTTAATAAATATGCTTTTTTTTAATTTTCACCACTCTCCCTCCCCCCGTCAGCCAATTACAGCGATCGGCTGTGATGGGCTTCAGCCTATCACAGCGGATCGCTCCTGTGTCCCCCAGGGGGACAGCCATGTTACACGGCTGACCCTTGTACAGCGCTGCCTTAGATCACAGTGCTGTACACTGTTATTAGAAATCATTTTTGCTGTCTAACAGTCCCCTAGCGGCGATCACCGCTGGGATACTGATGGTGGAGTGGAGCTTCGTCATCCAAGCGGAGATGCATGCTCAACTCCTGCAAAACACGCCCCCAGGACTGCACGCCAATCGGCGTTAGGTGGTCCTGCGGCTGCCGCCACATCAACGCCTATTGGAGTGGAGCGGACCATAACAGGTTAAACATAAAACAACATGTTTTACTCTCACTTTTCTTTTATGTTTCCTCTAGGCCTTCTATTGAAATGATTTTATATTTCTGCCACTCAGGCTCTTTTTGTGCTGTTTATTTCCCATCCAAATATAATTGTGCTCAATTGTTAATTTGCCAAAAATGTTTAACATTTTGTATTTGTACTGTTAAATCGCTGAGATATTCAAAAGTATACTTTCTGCATGGCCACACTTTAAGCCTGGATCGCTCCCACGCCGCCGTCCTCAGCTTCCTGGATCTGCCGGTACCGGGCCCGTCACTTCCGGCGGACGCGGCCAATTGTCCGCATCACAGGGGCTCCCAGCATACATGCACGCATGCGGCTGCGCAGTAGGCAGCCACATGCGTATCTGTATGGAGAGAGCACCCTGTGATGCGGAGAATTGGCCGCGTCTGCCGGCCGAATGCCGACTTGCGGCAATGACGGGACCCGGTTGCGGCGGATCCAGGCAGCGGAGGACGGCGGCGTGGGAGCGATCCAGGCGTATGGGGCTGGAGGAAGCCCCAGGTATGTATAGTTCATCCTCTCTGGTTCCCTTTAAGGAATAGCAGTCTATTCCAAAGGATTTCTGTAGTTGCTTTCAGGGGCCTGGGAATTGAGTATTGTCTGTCTCATGACATTTCTGAGACAAGTAGAGCTTAGTGATTCCGTAAAATAGCTGGTATGCACTCTTTCATACTCTCATGAGACAATTTAAGACTTTTACAATAACCTAGTGGTGCAGGTTAATGAGGTATTTTTTTAAAGGCTTAGATATTTAACCATTTATCATTCTACGCTAAAAAAAAAAGTAATCTTCAGTGTTCCTAGATGTAGAATCTTCACCCATGATTGAAAGCAGCCGCCCCCTTCCATGTGTATTTACCAATGTGCTAGACTAAATTTTCTTTGCACTTACAAAGTATTCTTCATTTGTTAAATCACTCAATACTCATGGTTGTATCAGCTTTGGGTTCCTTAATGCCTACCTCCTGTACAATCTTCTCCACCTTCATCTTCTTCACAGGGGTCTGGTGTTGGAGGGGATAAGGTAGCAGAAATCAGAGAATTGTTAAAATTAAAGTGTCTTCTCATAGTTATAACATTTAAAGCAAAGCTTGGCGGTTCAGTAAAATAAACAGACAAAAAATTGACAGCGCTCAAGGATGCACCTGAAATGTAAGCCTACAGAGGCAATGCAGAGCCCCTCTGGAACTAAATACACGCCTCGAATACAAAACAGATGCAAATTATGTGCTAACTAAAATTTTGTGAAAGTGGATGTGAAGCAGTGAATGCAGCTAGCCACAAGTATACTTACATTCAATTTACACAGTAGGAGACATGGCAGCACTTTCAAACAAAGCTTTAACATTCAGGTATAAGTTTTGTTTGAAAGCCCTGCCATGCCACCCACTGGGCAGGTTCAGTAAAATAGTTGGGATCATTGCTTGATGTTAGTTATTTCCATGGGATCAAAGAGGGTTTATGTTTGGGAAGATGTATAGCTTTCCAAATGTGTGTTCTCTCTTTTTACAAATTGACATTGAAAATAATGATGATTAAACTTAGTGTTGAAAAATGCACTCTTTCATATTCTCAGGAGACAATTTATAACTCTTACAATTGGATTATCTAGTGGTGCAGGTTAATAACTTCTTTGCTGTTTAATCACTCAATATTCATGGTCTAATTAGCTTTGAATTACTTAACCACTTCAGGATCCTGCGTACGCATAAGTACGCCCCTGAATCCTGAAGTGGTTTTCATGGAAACGGCCGCTCGTACAAGCGGCCGTTCCATGTCAGTTCACGGAGGGTGTCTCTGTGAACACCCTGCGAGCCTCCGATCGCGGCTCGCAGGGTAAATGTAAACACACGGGGAGCCTCTGACTGGCCGGGGATCGCCGGCATCTGATAGGCTGAAGCCTATCTGAGGCGGCGCAGGACGGATTGCTCACAGGGGGAGGGAGAGGGAGAGAAGGGGAAGGAGGCCAGAAAGCGCTGCGGAGGGGGGTTTTGAAGAGCCCCTCCGCAAGCGCAAACAGCGGCGATCAGACCCCCCCAGCAGGACATCCCCCTAGTGTGGAAAAAAGGGGGGAAGTCTGATCGTCCTGGCTGCTATCTGATCTGTGCTGCGGGCTGAAGAGCCCCCGCAGCACAGATCAGCAAAACCACCCGAAACCCAGAAGTAGTTAATACCTACCTCCTGTACAATCTTCTTCACCTTCATCTTCTTCACAGGTCGCTGGTGTTGGAGGGGACAAGATAGCAGGAATAATAAAAATGTTAAAATACCAGTGTCTTTTCATAATTATTACATTTAAAGCAAGCCTGAAGTGAAAATTAACTTATAAGATAATTTATTTTACATGTTAACTATTTGCAAATAGAAGATTAGTAACATAAACATTACTCCCATAGGTTTGTGTTTAGAGTAATGGCTGTATATATAAGATTGGACTGGAGATTGCAAAGTTAACAGTATGAAATGAAAGCCACTTTGTTGTGAAGAAAGATAAACAGATGTAATTATTCTGAAGTTTTAGCTCTAAAATGTTATAATCTGCCCTTTCTCTGTCTAATAAAGTTCCTTTGCTTTTCATTTACTTCTCAGGAAACAAGACTGAATTCAACAAGTTATCTGACAAGCTCATGTACATAATAACAACTCACATTTTTAGATGTTGCTTTCCAGGAAAACCAAAAAGGACAATGTCCTAGCAGTGTCTGTACCTATGTATATCCCATCATGTCACGTCACTTCAGGTATAATTTAAAACATGATTAAACATAAAACAAAATGTTTTATTCTCACTTTTGTTTTATGTTCCTCCTAGACCTGCTATTGAAATGATTTTCTGTTTTTACACAGTCAGGCTAGTTTTGTGCTTTTTATTCCTTTATAACCCCTAATTCCCTAGTAATCTGAATGTAGAATCTGTATGCATGATTGATAGCCACTGCCCCCTTCCATGTGTACATGTGCAAACTGGTGCCATGTACAGTATGTAAATTATCCTCAGGAAACTTAATCAGCATATATTTTTACTAAATTTGGTACTATTTTCAAAAGAGTATTTACCAATGCGCTAGAATATATTTTCTTTGCACTTGCAGAGTGTTCCTCATTTGTTTAACCCATTCTCGTTCCGTCGTTTTCACTTGAGCAATGTTCACCTCCCATTCATTAGCCTATAACTTTATCACTACTTATCACAATGAACTGATCTATATCTTGATTTTTCCACCACCAATTAGGCTTTCTTTGGGGGGTACATTTTGCTAAGAGCCACTTTACTGTAAATGCATTTCAACAGGAAGAATAAGAAAAAAATGGAAAAAATTCATTATTTCTCAGTTTTTTTAGCCATTATAGTTTTAAAATAATACATGCCTCCATAATTAAAACCAACGTATTGTATTTGCCCATATGTCCCGGTTATTACACCGTTACCATTTTGTCCCTATCACAATGTATGGCGACAATATTGTATTTGGAAATAAAGGTGCATTTTTTCTGTTTTGCATCTATCACTATTTACAAGTTTAAAATAAAAAAATATAGAAATATTTCATCTTTACATTGATATTTAAAAAGTTTAGACCCTTAGGTAAATATTTACATGTTTTTTTTATTGTAATGTTTTTTGTTTTTTTTATATTAAACATTTTATTTGGGTAGTTTTGGGAGGGTGGGATGTAAACAATAGGTTCATTATGTAAATGTGTGTTGATTTTTTTTTTTTACTTTCAGTTGTAGTATTACTTTTTGGCCACAAGATGGCAGCCATGAATTTGTTTACATGACATCACTCTAAGCGTAACATACGCTTAGAGAGACGCATGGGGGACGCTACAGCCAGAAAAAGTGAAGCTTCCCAGAGAAGCTGTCGCTTTTTCAGCGGGGGAGAGGAATCAGTGATCGGGCACCATAGCCCGATTCACTGATTACCTGGCTAACGAACCGTGGGCCGGGAGCGCGCGTGGTTCCTGGACGTAGTTTCTACGTCCAGGAACTAAAATGGGTTAATCACTCAATAGTCATGGTTTAATCAGCTTTGAGTTCCTCAATGCCTACCTCCTGTACAATCTTCTCCACCTTCATCTTCTTCACAGGACGCTGGTGTTGGAAGGGGACAGGGTAGCAGACATCATTAAAATGTTAAAATGCCAGTGTTTTTTTCATAATTATTACATTTAAAGCAAACCTAAAGTGAAAATTAACTTATAAGATAATTTATTTTATGTGTTACCAATTTGCAAATAGAAGATTAGTAGCATATAAATAACTCCCATATGGGTGTGTTTTAGGTTAACGGCTGTATGTTTAAAATTGCACTTGTAATACCAGCATTTACATTATTAAGTTAAAGCCACTTTACTGAGAAAAAAACAAACAGAAGCAATGACTCTCAACTTTATAGCTCTAATATGTTATATTCTGCCCGTTCTCTGTGTAATAAAGCTCTTTTGCTTTCTATTTACTTGTCAGGAAACAGGACTGAATTCAATAAGCTGTATGACTAATTTGCATAGAAAACAACTCAGATATTTAACTGTTGCTTTCCAGGAAAACAGAAAAAAAAAGTTTAGACAATGTCTTAGCAGTGTTTGCACCTATGTTTATCTCATTATGTCACATGTCATTTCAGGTATAATTTAAAACATTATTAAGCATAGAATACAATGTTTCATTCTCACTTCTCTTTTGTTTCTCCTGCTATCAAAATTATTTTCTATTTCCATTTTTACCCAGTCAATTTTGTTTTGCTACTTATTCACCCTCCAAATCTAATTGTGATAATACTATTAATTTGCCATACATCTTTAGCATTTCATTTTTGTTCTTTTAAATTGCCAATAAATACAAGAGTGTACTTCCTGCATTGGCACACTTTATTTAGGGAAGTTTCAGCATTTAATATATCCTTTATGCCTACTTGTGCATAGAGGTCTTCTTATTCTTCAGTATAGGGTTCTGGTTTTGTTTTCGGTGGCTCAGCCAAAATTATAATGCAATCACATTTTAATCAACTATTAAACTGATTTTAACTAAAAAATACATTCAGCCTACAGTTGATGGCAGTGCCAAAAAGAGAGTGTCAGCTGTCTAGCTGACAATGCACTGTGTTGTTATTTGGGGAGGCAGAGGGACGACAGAGTGGCGCATGCGTGAAGTCCCACAGTGAGTGACATGAACAATGTGATCAGCCATTGCTGGGGGTGAGTTGATCTACTAGGTGGATCGCTTGTGGGTTCGGGGTCCCTGTACACATGCCTGATTATTGGCTGATGCTGTCATTATTGGCCACCTCAGCTGACTTTATTGTGCACATGCCCACTCTGGTTTAAAAGTGAATGAAGAAGTGTTTGAGTGCCATAGACGGCAGCAGATTACACCCCTGGTACTTCTTCTGGGTCCATCTTTATGGATTTTTTTATGCCTCACATATCTATGCCTGTATATGCACTGTATCTACTGTATGTATCTGCAAGTACTGTATGTATCTACTGTAGCAGAATGCATCACTCTATTTTTACTGTAATACCTCTGACACTGTTGTGCCAAAGCCAATTCGGGGTACAACGCTCATTGTACATGACAAAATAAATTCTGATTCCTTTTCTGAATGATTGCTGCATAGTGAATAGCAGAAAATATTAAATTAAAGGGCAGTATGGTGAAAGTTATGTTGTTCCAGTAGTTGTTTTATAGGGACAGTATGTTTTTCTCCATACAGCTTGTGTTAAGAAAGAGCTCCTAACACTTTTACACAGCTGACCTGCGTCATTATGAGGGGGGTAGCGATGGAGGCTGTTATCTGCTCTCTCCTAACTGCGATCACACTTCCGTGTCTCTGGCATCTTACAGCTTCAAAGTAACTAAATAAACAGGTTCTAATCCTGTCAGCTTCACAATATTTACAGCCTGTTTATTTAGTTACATGTGAGAAGTCTGCAGTGTGAATGAGTGAGCTGAGTAATACATCAGGTGTATCAGAGAGGCGGAAGGATAAATCAGCTGTTTCAGAGATGCAGAATGATTAATCTGCTGTATCAGAATCAGAGACACGAAAGGATAAATCAGCTGTGTCAAAGATGCGGAAGGATAAATCAGCTGTGCCAGAGATGCAGAAGGATAAATCAGCTGTACCAGAGACACGGAAGATAAATCAGCTGAATCAGAGAAACAGAAGGCTAAATCAGCTGTATCAGAGACATGGGAGGATAAATCAGCTGTATCACAGATGTGGAAGGATAAATCAGCTGTATCAAAGACCCTGCAGGGTAAATCAGCTCTATCAGAGACCTGTAAGGATAAATCAGCTGTTTCAGAGATGCAGAAGGACAAATCAGCTGTATCAGAGTGAGATACAGATGGATAAATCAGCTGTATCAGAGGCACGGAAGTATAAATCAGCTGTATCAGTGACCTGGAAGGATAAATCAGCTGTGTCAGAGACACGGAAGGATAAATCAGCTGTATCAGAGACCTGGAAGGATAAATCAGCTGTGCCAGAGACATGGGAGGTTAAATCAGCTGTATCAGAGACATGTGAGGATAAATCAGCTGTATCAGAGACACAGAAGGATAAATCAGCTGTATCTGAGACATGGAAGGATAAATCAGCTGTGTCAGAGATGCAGAAGGATAAATCAGCTTTATCAGAGACGCGAAAGGATAAATTAGCTGTATCAGAGACACAAAAGGATAAATTAGCTGTATCAGAGACACAGAAGGATAAATCAGCTATATCAGAGATGCGGAGGGATAAATCAGCTGTATCAGAGACACAGAAGTATAACTCAGGTGTATCAGAGACATGGAAGGATAAATCAGCTGTGTGAGAGACATGTATTCTAAAGAAAACCGCACACTCTCTCCTCATAACCGATGCTTTACCAGTCCACCGGTGCCAGACTCCCACAGGCACACTACTCCTGCAGCACTTTACACAGAACAGACTTGGAGACGGCAAACCAATGGCTTTGCAATATCAAATTGTATTGGAGTATACAGCAGTACATGACATGTTTCGAGTGTTGCCATTCCTGAGGAAGGGCAACGCCTGAAACATGTTGTGTACTGCTGTATACTCCAATACAATTTGATATTGCAAAGTCATTGGTGTGCCGTCTCGAAGTCTGTTCTGTATGAGAGACAGGGAAGGATAAATCAGCTGTATCAGAGACATGGAAGCCTAATGGCAGTTCCCTTTCACATCCCCCATCATTTAGCTGATGTAATGATGCAGGTCAGCTTTGTACAAAAGTAGGTTTGGTGTTTATTTATAACACAGGCAATATGGAGAAATTGATGCTGTCTCTATTAAACAACTAATGCTGGGGCAGCCAGCACCTACCATCCAGATGCTTACTGTCATCCATCCCAGCCAGCACCCAGATACTTCCTCCCTCCAACCCTAGCCAGCACCCAGATGTTCCCTTACTCCCACCCTAGCCAGCACCCACATGCTCCAGCCTAAACAGCACCCAGATGCTCCCTCCCACCCACCACAGCCAGGATTTAGATGTTCCCTCCCTTCTATTCAAGCTAGCACCCAGATGCTCCCTCCCACCTAGTCAGCACCCAGATGCTCCCTAACACAGACATACCCGAGCCAGTATGTAACACCTAATACCTAGATGCTCCCACCCACACCACCAGCACCCAGTATTTTAACACTGGTGGGGGCGCTTGGTGTCAGTGGAGTGGACCTTGGCATATGTTTGGCCCTGTGTTTGGGGGCTACATAAGTTTGTCTGGGTGGTGGTGCTTGTGCCTTTGTATTATGAATGTTCTGGGATTCTTAAGGTTAATGGGAAGAAGATGGTTGAGATGCAGTAGGCAGAACATACTAAGTCTAGATACAAATTTTTGAGTCATTGGTCCATAGTAGTTTTGGTCATTGTTTTGAGTGGTACTTGCTTTGCATGAAAAGGTTCAGCATATTGTGATTTGTCACTCTGTTTTTGACACATGGCAGATAGTGATGTTAAATCACTTTTTGTACTTCAGGGGACTCACTGGTTTTTTAGAGGCCCCTCTCTTTTGAGCTGAGTACCCATATTAGGCACTTTTCTCCTACAATTTCTTTTTAATGAATTGTTATTTTATGTCTAATAAAATATAGTACTAGTGAAAAGAAACATACCCGTCTGAAAACTTGACATTTTCTATTGCTAACTTACCTAAGGATTAATTAACTTACTTTCTTACTTAACACTTGTGTGTATGGGAAGCGATGCACCATGTATCATATGTAAATTACCCTGAAGAATCTTTGTTGACATATATTTTTACTAAATTGTGCACTACTTTAAAAATGTGCTAGAACCAATGTGCTAGAATACATTTTCTTTGCACTTGTTTTTCATTTATTTAATCACTCAATATATTTAATCAACATTGAGGTCTTTAATGCCTACCTCCTGCACAATCTTCTCCACCTTCTTCTTCATCACAGGGATCTGGTGTTGGAGGGGATAAGGTAGGAAAAAAATAATAGAATGTTAAAATGCCAATGTCTTTTTATAATTATTACATTTTAAAGGGACTCCAAGCAGTGCAGAAACTATGGAAAGATACATATTAGCTCTCTTTCTCCTCTTTCCAATGATATATAAACCGCAGCCCTACTCCTTTTAGTTTTCACTATTTTCGCGATTGAAATTGCCGCGGCCGCGATTTCAATCGCAAAAAAAAGAGAAAACTAAAAGGCGTAGGGCGACGATTTAGGGGTCATCAGAAAGAGGAGAAAGAGAGCTTTAAAATGATATCCATTTTCCCATAGCTACATTGTATTACACAGGGCGACTGTTTCCTAAAGTCAGCAGCTCCATTCTGCTAAATAGAGCTGCTGACACTGGGGAAAGTGTCGTCCTGTGTAATACAAGTAACTATGGAAAGATGGATATCATTTTAAAGCTCTCTTTCTCCTCTTTCTGGCGACACCTAAGGCCTCGTTCACATCAGGGCCGTTTCTGTGCGCTTTCCACAGCGCACTGCCCTGTGCGATCAGCAAGGTATTCATTTTTCCATGTAACTAAATGTAGCTGGTTCACATCTATGCGCTGCGCTGAGCAGCGTTACAGAAACGTAGTGTTGCATGCATTTCTGTGCGCTGAGCTGGAAAGCGCACAGCAATGCAAGTGAATGGGTCCGCTTTTTTAGCGCATAGAAGCGCGTACAAGCGCATAGAAGCGCATGCATTTTTTACCCCTAATTGGAGAAAAAAATACATTTACATACAAAAACAAAGTTTTATTGGCAACTGCTGCTGCTACAGTAAGCAAAACGTGCATTAAAGAAGCGCAGCGCAACGCATAGAAACGCGGACTAAAGCGCGCACAAGCGCATGCGTTTTTTACCCTGCGCTTTAACACGTTTTTCAGCGCAGCAGATGTGAACGAGGCCTAAATTGTCGCCCTATGCCTTTTAGTTTTCTCTATTTTCGCGATTGAAATCGCGGCCGCAGCAATTTCAATCGTGAAAATAGCAAAAACTAAAAGGCGTAGGGCGGCGGTTTATATATCGTTAGAAAGAGGAGAAAGAGAGCTGTATGCATCTTTCCATAGTTTCTGCACTGCTCGGACTCCCTTTAAGCAAACCTGAAGTGAATATTAACCTCATTGTACGTGTTTTACTTCTGGTAAATACACTCACCTAAAAGATTATTAGGAACACCTGTTCAACATCTCATTAATGCAGTTATCTAATCAACCAATCACATGGCAGTTGCTTCAGTGCATTTAGGGGTTTGGTCCTGGTCAAGACAATCCCCTGAACTCCAAACTGAATGTCAGAATGGGAAAGAAGGGGGATTTAAGCAATTCTAAGCGTGACATGGTAGTTTGTGCCAGATGGGCCGGTCTGAGTATTTCACAATCTGCTCCGTTACTGGGATTTTCGTGCACAGCCATTTCTAGGGTTTACAAAGAATGTTGTGAAAAGGGAAAAACATCCAGTATGCAGCAGTCCTGTGGGCGAAAATGCCTTGTTGATGCTAGAGGTCAGAGGAGAATGGGTCGACTGATTCACGCTGATAGAAGAGCAACGTTGACTGAAATAAGCACTCGTTACAACCGAGGTATGCAGCAAAGCATTTGTGAAGCCACAACATGCACAACCTTGAGGCGGATGAGCTACAACAGCAGAAGACCCCACCGGGTACCACTCATCTCCACTACAAATAGGAAAAAGAGGCTACAATTTGCACAAGCTCACCATAATTGGACAGTTGAAGACTGGAAAAATGTTGCCTGGTCTGATGAGTCTCGATAGAGTCAGAATTTGGCATAAACAGAATGAGAACATGGATCCATCATGCCTTGTTACCACTGTGCAGGCCGGTGGTGGTGGTGTAATGGTGTGGTGAATGTTTTCTTGGCACACTTTAAGCCCTTTAGTGCTAATTGGGCATTGTTTAAATGCCAAGGGCTACCTGAGCATTGTTTCTGACCATGTCCATCCCTTAATGACCACCATGTACTCATCCTCTGATGGCTACTTCCAACAGGATAATGCACCATGTCACAAAGCTCCAATCATTTCAAATTGGTTTCTTGAACATGACAATGAGTTAACTGTCCTACAATGGCCCCCACAGTCACCAGATCTCAACCTAATAGAGCATCTTTAGGATGTTATGAAACAGGGGCTTCGTGCCCTGGATGTGCATCCCAAAAATCTCCATCAACTGCAAGGTGCTATACTATCAATATGGGCCAACATTTCTAAAGAATGCTTTCAGCACCTTGTTGAATGAATGCCACGTAAAATTATGGCAGTTCTGAAGGCGAAAGGGGGTCAAACACCGTATTAGTATGGTGTTCGTAAGAATCCTTTAGGTGAGTGTAGAAGATTAGTAACAAAAAATACTCTCATATGTTTGTTTTTAGTTTATTGGCTGCATGTTTAAGATTGCACTAGAAATAGCACATTTTTATATATATCCTACTAATATAATAAATAGGAAAGTTCGGATGTTTGGATGTTTAGATGTTTGGATGTTTGGATGTTTGTTACTCGATCACGCAAAAATGGCTGAACGGATTTGAATGAAATTTGGCACACACATAGTACATTACCTGGAATAAAGTGTAGGATACTTTTTATTCCCATAACCAAAAAGGGGGCGGAGACAAATGCAAATTTCACTGGAAAATGTAAACTGCAGCCATTCTTACACTGCTAATGGTAGGATTCTCAAACTTTGCACAGTTGGTCGCTGGGTGACTGGGATTAATATTCAGAAAGGTGGGTGGAGTCTATAAAAGCCAATCAAAATTAACCTATTGATTTTCAAGGGGAATTTTTACATTGCTGCCATTCTTGCACTGTTAATAGCACAAGCCTCAAACCTGGTACAGTTGATCATTGGGTGACTAGGGTTCAATTTCAGAAAGGGGGAGGAGCGACAAACAGCCAATTAAATTTGTTTCATTTCAATGCACATTATTGATGCCAAACACCACAAAGATCACAAACTTGGTAATTGATTAATTGTGTGTTAGGGTTAGAAAAGTAGGCACAGCCAACACCAGCCAAATACATAAAAGGGCAACGCCGGGTCATAAGTGGGTGGAGACAAATACAAATTTTACTGGGAAAATGTAAACAGCAGCCATTCTTACACTGTTAATGGTAGGGTTCTCAAACTTTGCACAGTTAGTTACTGGGTGACTGGGGTTAATATTCAGAAAAGTGGGTGGAGCCTACAAAAGGCAATGAAAAATTACCTATTGATTTTTCAGGGGAATATTTCATTGCTGCCATTCTTGCACTGTTAATGGCCTCAAACCTGTTACAGTTGATCATTGGGTGACTAGGGTTTAAATTTATAAAAGGGGGTGGAGCCACAAACAGCCAATATGATTTGTTTCATTTTAATGCAGGTTATTGATGCCAAAGACCACAAAGCTCACAAACGTGGTCATTGAGTAATTGATTAATTGTGTGTTAGGGTTAGGAAAAGTGGGCGCAGCCAGCACCTGCAAAATACATAATCGGGCAATGCCGGGTCATCAGTAGGTGGAGACAAATGCAAATTTCACTGAGAAAATGTAAACTGCAGCGATTCTTACACTTTTAATGGTAGGGTTCTCAAACTTTGCACAATTGGTCACTGGGTGACTGGGATTAATATTCAGAGAAGTGGGTGGAGCCTACAAAAGCTAATCAAAATTCACGTATTGATTTTCAAGGGGAATATGTAATTGCTACCATTCTTGCACTGTTAATGGCACAAGCCTTAAACCTGGTACAATTGGTCATTGGGTGACTGGGGTTCAAATTCAGACAAAGGGGTGGAGCCACAAACAGCCAATCAGATTTGTTTAATCTCAATGCAAATTATTGATGCCAAAGACCACAAAGCTCACAAACTTGGTTATTGAGTAATTGTGTGTTAGGGTTAGAAATAGTAGGCGGAGCCAACACCAGCCAAATACATACCTGAACAATGTTAGGAAATAAGTGGGTGGAGAAAAATACAAATTTCATTGCGCAAATGTAAACTGCAGTCATTCTTACACTGTTAATGGTAGGGTTCTCAAACTTTGCACAGTTGGTCACTGGGTGACTGGGATTATTATTCAGAAAAGTGGGTGGAGCCTATAAAAGCCAATCAAAATCCACCTATTGATTTTTAAGGGGAATATTTAATTGCTGCTATTCTTGCACTGTTAATCACCTGTACCTGGTACAGTTGGCTATTGGGTGATTGTGGTTCAAATTCAGAAAAGGGGTGGAGCCACATCCAATCAGATTAATTTTATTTCATTGCAAATTATTGATGCCAAAGACCGCAAAGCTCACATACTTGGTCATTAAGTAATTGTGTGTTAGGGTTAGGAAAAGTGGGCAGAGCCAACACTAGCCAAATACATACCCGGGCAACGCCGGGCATCCAGCTAGTATATATATATTTTAAGAAGTTTCTGTAAAAAGGAAAATTATTGTTTAAAACCTATGTTGCTATAGTAACTGTGTTTTTCAGCATTTATTCATATGGGAATTGGGAAGCAATGCGCAATGGATACAGTGGGTAAAGCAAAACATTTTAAAATCATTGACAGGGTGAGTGCCAGAAAAAACAATATTAAACTTATCATTATCACGTAAAATGGGTGCCAGGATATGCTGTAAAATATAATTTATCATACTGACATTCTGCTATTCCCCACCGTTACCTCTATTTTATATTTAGTAAAATGGCACCAGGAAACATCTTCCTGCACCAACCTAATTTTGGTGGTCTGTTTTATTAACTGTGTATGAGACATATTAACTGTCAGGAAGGAACATGTCCAACAGTATTTAATACATGTATATCTCTCTCTGAGTGCGTGACAACATTTTTACTCTTTTTTTGGTAGCAGTCTAGTTGTGAAAACTTCTTTCATATTTAATATTCACATTTTGAGTTACAATTTTTTGTGTGTATTATGTATTGTGCATGCAAGTATTTTTTTACTTTAAAGCCAATGGGTACCAGATTAAAAAATAAAAAGTCAGATACTCACCTAAGGAAAGGGAAGGCTCGGTCCTAATGAGCCTTCCCTCTCCTCTCCCGGTGCCCTCGGTGCTGCGCTGGCTCCCCCGTTCGCGTCCGCCGCCGCAGGGACTTCGGAGGTTCTTCAGGAGCGCTTCCGAAGACGGGCCGCTCCATACTACGTACGCGCAAGTGCGTCATAGAGGGCGCTCGCGCATGCGTAGTATGGAGCGGCCGTGTCATCGGGAGCCCGAGTGCTCCCGCAGGCTTCCGAAAGCTCCCGAAGGCATGCGGAAGTGGCAGTATTTGACCGAACTGGTCGAATACTGCCACGGGGGATCCTGCGCGGGACCGGGCACCGGGAGAGGAGGGGGAAGGCTCATTAGGACCGAGCCTTCCCTCTCCTTAGGTGAGTATCTGACTTTTTCTTTTTTAATTCGGTAAACATTCACTTTAAACAGCTTTAGGAACCATTTGCTGTGTGTGTCTTACTTGTTTTGAGTACTATTGTCTTGCATTTATGTACATTTTTTTCTGAAGATCTTTCTATTATATTGTGCACCATTTTTCCAGAATATTTGTCATTTTGCAACTGTTCATTTTCTAGCCCCTTGGGGAGTCTTCCCAATTTGTCGTTTTACTCTAGACAGTAAGATTTTATTAGTTTTAGGTTTCAATCATAACACCCACCTGGTTTACAGTCTTCTCCACCTTCATCTTCGATGCAGCATTCTTCTGATGTAATGAAAGGTGGTGTAGTAGAAATAACAAAATATTAGTGAAATTTTAAAGTGATTATGTTTAACAAGATATTAAAGGACAACTGAAGTGAAAAGAATTGCTGATCTATTTGGCTTTTGTGAGTCTGAATGACACCAGAAGCAAGCATGCGGCTAATCTGTCAGATCAGATAATAATGTCAAAAACACCTGATTTGCTGCATGCCTGTTCAGGGTCTATGGCTAAAAGTATTAGAGGCAGAGGATCAGCAGGACAGCCAGGCAATTGGTATTGCTTAAAAGGATTTCAGTGTAACTTTAAAGGACCAATGTCACAAAAATCTTCAAATTTAAAATATATGTAAACATTTACATATAAGTAGTGCATTTCCTCCAGAGTAAAATGAGCCATAAATTACTTTTCTCCTATGTTGTTGTTACTCACAGTAGGTAGTAGAAATATGACAGAACTGACAGGTTTTAGACTAGCCAATCTCCTCATGTGGGATTCTCAGGGTTTTCTTTATTTTCAAAAGTACTTAGTGAATGGCAATTGCTCCGTCCAACTGCCAAAAACAGTGTGCAGCAAGCAGGGAGTAGAGATGGTCCGAACGGTTTGCCGGCGAACGGTTCCAGGCGAACAACGGGTGGTTCGCCTTCGCCGGCAAAGGCAAACTTTCCCGAAGTTCGATTCGCCCCATAATGCACTATGAGGGTCAACTTTGACCCTCTACATCACAGTCAGCAGGCACATTGTAGTTAATCCGGCTACACTCAGCCCTGGAGCCCCACCCTCCTTATGTAAGGCAGGCTCCGGCAGCCATTACACTCACTTGTGTGCCTGCAAATAGACAGACTAGGGCGAGCTGCTGCAGATTTTTTCTCCTAGGGAAAGATTAGTTAGGCTCTTGTCTTCTTAGCTTGCTCCTGGCTGAATCTTATTGCTTTTATAACACCCCTCATTCAACAGCTCTTTTCAGAGCAAATCCTGTTCTTGTGATCATTTTTTTTCTGTGTGTCAAACTGACACTTGTGTTGCATAGGCAGCATTGCCAATTTATACTGTGTGTGTGCCACTGCCAGCAGTCCAGCAGCACATTCAGTGACTACCTGTGTGTGTGACAGGGAGCTGCACATTGTACTACCCAGTACTGCATATCCCTACTATTAGTACCTGTTGTGTTTAGTTAACCCACTTCATCACTGCATATACCTACCTTTGTGTTGAGTGAACCCACCTCACTGCATCTACCTGTTGTGTTGAGTGAACCCACCTCACTGCATCTAACTACCTTTAGTGTTCAGTGAACTCACCTCACTGCATATACTTAGCTGTTTTGTTGAGTGAACCCACCTCACTGCATCTAACTACCTTTAGTGTTCAGTGAACTCACCTCACTGCATCTAACTACCTTTAGTGTTCAGTGAACCCACCTCACTGCATATAGCTAGCTGTTGTGTTGAGTGAACCCACCTCACTGCATCTAACTACCTTTGTGTTGAGTGAACCCACCTCACTGCATATAACCACCTACTGTGTGGAGTGAACCCACCTCACTGCATCTAACTACCTTTAGTGTTCAGTGAACCCACCTCACTGCATCTAACTACCTTTAGTGTTCAGTGAACCCACCTCACTGCATATAGCTAGCTGTTGTGTGGAGCGAACCCACCTCACTGCATCTAACTACCTTTAGTGTTCAGTGTACCCACCTCACTGCATCTAACTACCTTTTGTGTTGAGTGAACCCACCTCACTGCATCTAACCACCTTTAGTGTTCAGTGAACCCATCTCACTGCATATAGCTAACTGTTGTGTTGATTTTTTTTTGTTTATGGAATACCTTTTGATTAGCTTGGATGGTTTGGGATGTGTTCACTATGATATTTTGGTATCTGTTGGTTTGTGTTAGTAATTTAACTATTTGGTCGGTTATAAGTCTGTGTTGTTTGTTTTTGTCTGTTTTTTCCTAATATGGAAGTCCTGCCATATTTACATCTTATTTTATGTTCGTCATTATACATGGATTAGCGAGCCTATTGGATCTACAGGGTGAACTATGCCACTATGGCTTGAGAACCTTTCCCCTGTATAACTTGCGTTCATTGTGAAGATAACTGTATTCATCCTGCTTGCTATTCTAATAGTACCTATGTTTTATATAATTCGCTACTGTATTTGTCTTTTCTTATTATAATAAAAAAAAATGATTGATAACTGTTGTGTTGAGTGAACCCACCTCACTGCATCTAACTAACTTTAGTGTTCAGTAAACCCACCTCACTACATATAGCTAGCTGTTGTGTTCAGTGAACCCACCTCACTGCATCTAACTATGTTTAGTGTTCAGTGAACCCACCTCACTGCATATAGCTAGCTGTTGTGTTGAGTGAACCCACCTCACTGCATCTAACTACCTTTAGCATTCAGTGAACCCACCTCACTGCATATAGCTAGCTGTTGTGTTGAGTGAACCCACCTCACTGCATCTAACTAACTTTAGTGTTCAGTGAACCCACCTCACTGCATATGGCTAGCTGTTGTGTTGAGTGAACCCACCTCACTGCATCTAACTACCTTTAGTGTTCAGTGAACCCACCTCACTGCATCTAACTACCTTTTGTAGTTAGATGCAGTGCCCAGCCCCCTTCATGATCATTACCTTGCCGCTTTGAAGGGGCTTGCATATCACAATGAAGCAATGACCGCCGGCTATATGAGTGTCTCAGGTGGGGGTGGCACACCAAAGATAATAAGGTTGTTGCTTCATTGTGGTCAGACCAAATTTGATCAGCTGGACAGTCACTGTTCTGTCATTCAGCTACATCAGCCGGGCGACCATATGGGCTGTAAAGCCACCATCACCTGCACTCTTGTCATGGTACGCACCAGTCCAGCATGGCCGTCACTACACAAATGGCTGTTTGCAGTCCCTGCATACCTTTCACTGCATCTGTGACTGCACATTGTATTATACCTGGCAGTCAGTGCATACCTTGCACTTGAATGGATGGCAGACTTGCTCTCCATAACTGATTCTTGTGAAAGGCAAGTGGTGTCATCTTTGTCCGCCATAACAGATTCTTGTTAAAGGATTTAAAGTGAATTCATTTCAAAAACAGCAGGTCCTCCCGTATTGTTATTTTTGGTCACTACCTCGGGGCGGGCATGCCATGCCTCCTGCCTTCCTTGCCTGGATGTGTGGTGGTAGCCATTTCTTAGGCTCCAACTCTGGAACGGAATAGAAACCGGATTCCCTGGCCATTACCCGTGGTCAATCACCATGGTACTGTGAAACTAGTACCATCGAAAGTTTCACACAGTTGAAGGAATGGCAGACTTGCCCTCCATAAAACATTTTTGGCAAATGCTTTCGAGTTGGTTTGTCTTCCGCTGGGTCATTAGTCCATCTGACCACAGATGCCTGGTCTGCAAAGCACGGTCAGGGCAGGTAAAGCATGGGTCTCAGCAGGCTCCCACTTCGGACCGGAATCGAACCTTTATTCCCCAGCCGTTACCCGTGGTGACAATGGCAGACTTGCCCTCCATAACAGATTCTCGTTAAAGGATTTAAAGTTAATTCATTTCAAAAACAACAGGGCCTTGAAAGTCCTCCCGTGTTGTTATTTTTGGTCACTACCTCGGGGCGGGCATGCCTGCTGCCCTCCTTGCCTGAATGTGTGGTGGTAGCCGTTTGTTAGGCTACAAATTCAGACCAGAATCACACCAGGAAGGGTTCCCCCACCATTACCCTTGGTCACAATGGCAGACTTGCCCTCCATAATAGATTCTCGTTGCAGGTACTGAACAGCAAGTAGAAAATGTAATGTAAAAAAAATAGATGTAAGCTTTAACAATGGTAGAGAAAGAACCATCGAAAGTTGATAACTGAGTGAGGAAGAGCTATCTCGCCATGGTGCGCACTGTGCAGTAGTCCACCACGGCCGTCACAACACAGACAGCTGTTTGCGGTGCATTACACAGTCAGTTTGGTGTGTCAGTGTGTGAAGCAGTACACTAATCACACTCCCTGATGGATGTATACAAATGCAAGATGTTTGGAAGCACTTTAGGCCTGCAATTTAGCATTCAGTGTGATTTCTGCCCTTAAAACGCTGTTTTGCGTCAAATCCAGATTTTTCCCCAGGACTTTTCGCATGTATCCCACTCTGCCACCTGGGGGTCCAGGTGTTATAACCCTTGAAACATGTTTTCCATCAATTTTCTGGCCAGCATAAGTGTTTCTAGTTTTCCAAGTTCACCTCCCCATTGAAGTCTATTGCGGTTCGCGAACTTTTCCGTGAACCAAACCTTTCGCGAACCGAAAATCGGACGTTTGCGACATCTCTAGCCGGGAGGCTGGTCAGCATCTTTGTTTAATCTTTTTCAGGGAGTGCCTTCATAAAGAATAAAAACCATGCTGAGAATCCCGTTTGGAGAGATGGACTAGCCCAAAACCTGTTAGTAATGTTAGATTTCTCCTACCTACTGTAAGTGACAGCATCAAAGGAGAAAAGTAATTTATGGCTCATTTTACTCTTGGAAGAAACATACTTCTTATTTGTATATGTTTATATACATATATTAAATTTTAAGATTTTTGCGACAGTGGTCTTTTAAGTTTAAAGGAAAAGCTCTCCAGTCTCCACCACAGACAAGAAAAAGATGGTGCTTACTCACTTTTTGTCTGCTATTGCTGTCAGGATCCTAAGTTCTAATTTTACCCAGCCAGGCTAAGCTAGTGTTTCTGAAAGAAAGTTGTTCTCTCTGGTTAGTTTTTCCGCAGTGCCAAAAAGAAGACAATGGAGATTGTATAGGTTTTGTTGAAATCTCCTGATTAAGTAACAGTTCTCCTGTCAATTTGCAATAGGAGACTTCTCTGTTTTATCCCTCTAAATTGTCATGCATACGTTTTTTGGCAGGAAGGAAGTGAAGTCATTGAGATGCAAATATTGTTGCATTGTAAAGTTAATTTATGCTGCAAATATAATCATGCTAAATTGTGTTTACATTTGTATCAGATGTCATAATGGGTGCATTTAAAATCCAATTCGGGTTTTATTTGATAGTTTGAGAGAACACATGGAGAAGATTTGTAAGGTTTTGATCTTCTTTTCACAAACATTTGCTAAAGCAGGAAAGAATCAAAACAAATCAGAGCTCACTAACATAAAAAAGATTTATACATACCTGGGGCTTTCCGTTTGGATCACTCCCACGCCACCCTCCTCCGCTGCCCACAGCTCCGGTACCGGGTCTTGTCACTGAGTCAGTCAGCGCCAGTCTATGCAGGAGAAGTGAGCTCTTTACATATCTCTCTAGCAGGCACTGGAGAGATACGTAGAGGGCGCACTTCTCTTACGTCAGACTGACGGAAGTGTGGGGACCCGGTATCGGAGCTGAAGGCAGTGGAGGATGGCGGTGTGGGAGTGATCCAAGCGGATGGGGCCGGAGGAAGCCCCAGGTATGTACACATTTTTTTATTAGCCCTGGTTTCCTTTAAAATCAGCTAGTCAGATTGGTCATGTTTCTACATGATTTATGACACATTAGCATTGCTTTTGGGAACACATGAAATACAAAAAAATTCTCGGAATACAACAAATGTTTATTTTCATAACTGCCTTGAAGCCTAGATACAAATGTTTTGCTTTTCTCTTTTACACCCTTATCACCTTTCTGCTTTACACTGCTAAAAAATCCTGGTTAATTCCTCTTCCTGTTGTGGGAAGGCTTGTAAAGTATCTTTAGCACTGCATTATTGTCTTCATTTTATTGTATTAAATCGTACACAAGTGTACAAAACATTTATGATTAATCAATTGTTTATTTGCTATGTACAAAATGTTTTCTTTTTATATTTCCAAACTTTGAGCATGTTTGACCTACCTTCACCTTCATCTTCAGTACATGAAGCTTCGGTTGTAGAGGTTTGTAAAGCTGAAAATTGAAAAGGGTGAGATTTCAGTGAAATATTACACTAATTCGGATAAGTTAGTGGTAATAGAGGTAATAGAGGTAATAGGTGGAACATAAGCACAGGTCTCAAAAACAACAGCCATGGGAATGTTTCAAGTGGGTAAATGGACAGTAGGGAAATATATAGAAGAACTCGATCAGATTTGGTGGGGGAAAAGGGTTAGAATAAACAAAAAGTGGAGTTCCCCTTAGAATGGTACAATAATACAATAACATTTCTATAGCGCTTTTCTCCCATAGGACTCAAAGAGCTTAGGCTCTCTCAGATTCAGTAATTGGTAGTAGGATGAAGTATTCACACAACAAAAGTTATATTTCTGCAAATGCCAAACTGAACAGGTGGGTTTTCAGTCTGGATTTAAACACGTCCAGGAATGGAGCTGTCCTGACGTGTTGAGGTAAGGAGTTCCAAAACGTAGGGGCAGCATGACAGAAGGGTCTGGGACCAAAAGTTTCCAAGTGGACTCTGGGTATGACTAGATTATTAGAACCTGTTGATCAGAGAATGCAGGGATTGCTACGTAGCTGCAACATATCTTTCATGTATCCAGGGCCCAGATTATTCAGGGATTTAAATGTCAGTAGGCCGATCTTGAATAGGACCCTCCATTGTATAGGTAGCCAGTGAAGGGAGTGCAGGACTGGCGTTATGTGGCAGTGACGGGGTTGGTTGATTAGCAGTCTGTCAGCAGTATTCTGTATCAGCTGTAGACGGTACAAGACCTTTTCTGGAAGGCCAGTGTAGAGAGCATTACAGTAGTCCAGTCGGGATGTGATGAAGGCATGGACTAAGGTTGGCCGATCTTCTGGGGGTATGAGGTGCTTGATTTTTGCAATGTTCTTCAGGTGAAAATAGGATGATTTCACCACAGCAGAGATGTGAGTTCTGAAGTTTAAATCCCAATCAATTAGAACTCCCAGGCTACGCACATGATCAGAGCTGCATAGATCCGTGCCTCCTATTCCCAGTGGTGAAGACTGCAAGTTAAGTTGATTTGTTATCATGCTCTGCCCTCCAATCAGAAGGACTTCAGTTTTGTCTGCATTTAGTTTCAGCCAGTTGTCATTCATCCATTTCTGTAGTTCACGTAAGCAGGCGTTTATAGTTAGAGTTGAGTCTGTCACACCAGGCTTGAAGGAAAGATATAATTGGGTGTCGTCTGCATAACAGTGGTATGTCAGGCCAATGGTGTGTGTGTGTGTGTGTGTGTGTGTTAGGGGGGGGGGGGGGGGGGGTAACTATTAGGACCACCTCCTGTCCATTAGTAGGAATTTGGGAGATATGCTGTATATTTGGGATTGGATGTTCTGTTTTGTACATGCTATGTATTATAAAAATGGAAAAAGTTTGGAAATAAATAAAGAATGTATATATATATATATATATATATATATATATATATATATATATATATATATATATATATATATATATATAAAGTTTTGTGGAAGTACTAGTTTTAATTAGTTTAGTAGTGGAAAACTAGTTTTAATTCAGCATTAAAGCATCATACTGTTGTGCTACAATAAATGGCTGACAACTGCTTTTAAACAATGTACAGATGGAAAACAGGGTATTAACTAGGTAATCAGTTGTATTACCAAGGTATTATAATAATAATAATTGTTATTATATTTATAAAGCACCAACATATTCCGTGGCGCTGTACAATGTAAGCAAACAAACAAGGGATACATAATGATACAGACAATGATATACATCAAATATGGACACTGGTACAAAATACAGAATTGGTGAATACAATAACAGATGTAACATGATGACTAAAAATGTATAACAAAGTGCAAGGTATTAAATGAATAACATTCCAAGGCACAAAAGGGTGAGAACCCTGCCCTTGCAAGCTTACAATCTAAAGATTAGGCAGTATTACAATTTTGTTTCCATGTAGTCATTGTGCTGGAAAGGTCAGTAAAAAGAGCTGATCACAGAAAGCTATTATAGACTAGCGATGGTTGAACATCATGATTTCACATTTGCAAATATTACTGTGAAAATTTGCAAACTGGATGTTCACTGCAAAGCCCCATTGGCTTGAATAGCAGGCAAACATCAAAAACCTTCAGAGCATAAGGCCTGGAACCCACTGAAATACGCAAACGCAAAACGCAACCGCTAGCGTTTTGTCTGAGCGGTTTGCAAGCGGATTCATGCACGTTTTGGGTTGTGTTTTGCAACATTGTATTTTTTTCCCCAGCGGGTGCCTAGCGTTTTGCGTTTTGCGTTTTTATCCTGATTGGTCCTGTGAATAGTGTTGGGCGAACAGTGTTCGCCACTGTTCGGGTTCTGCAGAACATCACCCTGTTCGGGTGATGTTCGAGTTCGGCCGAACACCTGACGGTGCTCGGCCAAACCGTTCGGCCATATGGCCGAACTAAGAGCGCATGGCCGAACGTTCCCCGAACGTTCGGCTAGCGCTGTGATTGGCCGAACGGGTCACGTGGTTCGGACCCGAACGCGCTCTGATTGGCCGAACTGTCACGTGGTTCGGGTAAATAAATACCCGAACCACGTCATATCTCCGCCATTTGTCTGTGGGTTTAGCTTTGGGTAGGCAGGCAGGGTAGTTCGCGCTCCAGCCACGCTAGCCAGGGTCCCCCCCAGTCATTGTGTGTCGCTGCTGGGAATAGTAGTACACCGCTCGCTCAGCATTCTGTTTACTGCCACTCTGTGTACCTCGCTCAGCCACACTATATAGCATTCTGTTTACTGCCACTCTGTGTCTGCTGGGAATAGTAGTACACCGCTTGCACAGCCACACTATATAGCATTCTGTTTACTGCCACTCTGTGTACCTCGCTCAGCCACACTATATAGCATTCTGTTTACTGCCACTCTGTGTCTGCTGGGAATAGTGGTACACCGCTCGCTCAGCCACACTATATAGCATTCTGTTCACTGTTCTGTGTCTGCTTGGAATAGTGGTACACCGCTCGTTCAGCCACACTATATAGCATTCTGTGTACTGTTCTGTGTCTGCTGGGAACAGTAGTACACCGCTCGTTCAGCCACACTATATAGCATTCTGTGTACTGTTCTGTGTCTGCTGGGAACAGTAGTACACCGCTCGCTCAGCCACACTATATAGCATTCTGTTCACTGTTCTGTGTCTGCTGGGAATAGTGGTACACCGCTCGCTCAGCCACACTATATAGCATTCTGTTCACTGTTCTGTGTCTGCTGGGAATAGTGGTACACCGCTCGCTCAGCCACACTATATAGCATTCTGTTTACTGTTCTGTGTCTGCTGGGAATAGTGGTACACCGCTCGCTCATCCACACTATATAGCATTCTGTTCACTGTTCTGTGTCTGCTGGGAATAGTGGTACACCGCTCGCTCAGCCACACTATATAGCATTCTGTTCACTGTTCTGTGTCTGCTGGGAATAGTGGTACACCGCTCGCTCAGCCACACTATATAGCATTCTGTTCACTGTTCTGTGTCTGCTGGGAATAGTGGTACACCGCTCGCTCAGCCACACTATATAGCATTCTGTTCACTGTTCTGTGTCTGCTGGGAATAGTGGTACACCGCTCGCTCAGCCACACTATATAGCATTCTGTTCACTGTTCTGTGTCTGCTGGGAATAGTGGTACACCGCTCGCTCAGCCACACTATATAGCATTCTGTTTACTGTTCTGTGTCTGCTGGGAATAGTGGTACACCGCTCGCTCATCCACACTATATAGCATTCTGTTCACTGTTCTGTGTCTGCTGGGAATAGTGGTACACCGCTCGCTCAGCCACACTATATAGCATTCTGTTCACTGTTCTGTGTCTGCTGGGAATAGTGGTACACCGCTCGCTCAGCCACACTATATAGCATTCTGTTCACTGTTCTGTGTCTGCTGGGAACAGTGGTACACCGCTCGTTCAGCCACACTATATAGCATTCTGTGTACTGTTCTGTGTCTGCTGGGAACAGTAGTACACCGCTCGTTCAGCCACACTATATAGCATTCTGTGTACTGTTCTGTGTCTGCTGGGAACAGTAGTACACCGCTCGTTCAGCCACACTATATAGCATTCTGTTCACTGTTCTGTGTCTGCTGGGAATAGTGGTACACCGCTCGCTCAGCCACACTATATAGCATTCTGTTCACTGTTCTGTGTCTGCTGGGAACAGTAGTACACCGCTCGTTCAGCCACACTATATAGCATTCTGTGTACTGTTCTGTGTCTGCTGGGAACAGTAGTACACCGCTCGTTCAGCCACACTATATAGCATTCTGTTCACTGTTCTGTGTCTGCTGGGAATAGTGGTACACCGCTCGCTCAGCCACACTATATAGCATTCTGTGTACTGTTCTGTGTCTGCTGGGAACAGTAGTACACCGCTCGTTCAGCCACACTATATAGCATTCTGTTCACTGTTCTGTGTCTGCTGGGAATAGTGGTACACCGCTCGCTCAGCCACACTATATAGCATTCTGTTCACTGTTCTGTGTCTGCTGGGAATAGTGGTACACCGCTCACCCGTCACTGTATAGCATTGTGCTCTGTGTCGCTGCTGGGAATAGTGGTACTGTATAGCATTTCTGTACTGCCACTGTACTGCTGCCAGTCAGCGTGTACTGTAAGGATAAGTGAAATGAGGAAGAAATCCGGTGAAAGAGGGAGGGGCAAGGGAAGAGGTGTTTCCCCTGACGGTTCACGTACAGGCCACAGGGGAGCACCCAAGAAAACCCACTCAATACCACCCATGTTGTCCAGGACAACAACCCTCACAAATCCAAAAGAACAGGACCAGATAATTACTTGGATGACCTCTCAAGCGTCCAGCAGTGGGTTAAGCAGCACCAGCACATCACGCACGAGGTCCGAGTCCTCAGCCAGTTACAAGGAGCCAGTGGGCACAAAGCTGACACAACCGGCAGCGACACCACGCACACAACTGCCAGATAACCAGTCCGATGAATTACCTCAGGACACAATGGGGTATTCGCAGGAGCTATTCCCAGCCCAACAAACTTCCACCTTTCAAAGGTCAATGGAGGAACAGCCAGAAATGTTGTGCCTGGATTCACAACCGTTAACTGTGGGAAATGTACCGCGCACTGAAATACGAGGCGAGTCCGAAGAGGACTCGGAAACCCAAATCCCAGAGCAATTTGGGCAGGAGGGGTTGCAATTGCAGGAGGTCGGCCGACAAGATCTGGAAGACGACGTTGGAGTGTGCTGCGCAGAGGTTGTTGTGGGGAGCTCTACTCCACGGCGGTGGCCCACAATGACATATGACGAGTTTGAGGAGATGGAAGAGGAGGGTATGGACAATGTGGACAGAGACCCAGATTTTGTTTGTGAACGAGAACATCGCCGTCGTAGCAGCAGCACAGATGAGTCTGTTGAAGAACACACTGCTGCACGAGTTCGCCTTGTGCCACAAGGTAGGCGGCGCGCAATTTCAGGCACCACAAGCGTGGAAGTTCAAGTGAGAGGCAAAAGAGGAGCAAACAGAAATCGCCAGCAAGGAGGCAGGTGCTCCAAAGTCTGGGCTTTCTTTGAAGACTGCACTGAGGATGTTACCATGGCGATTTGCAAGGTGTGCAAGACCCGCCTGAGCAGGGGGAAAAATATTAACAACCTCTCCACCACCAGCATGAGCCGTCACATGCTATCCAAACATCCCACTCTTTGGGCAAACGCGTCAGGACAGGGTACCAGAAACAACACTGCCTCCCTTGGGTTCACCAGACCCGCCTCAGCAGCAGCAGTAGCCCAGCCATTGCGTGGTTCACAACATTCACAAACATCAGACGACGCTGACACTGTCACTTTCCGGAGTAGTGCTCTTGAGGTCTCCCAGTGTTCATCAAACACAACAACCAACAGCCCTTCCGTGTGCAGCGCTACGGTTCAGTTGTCTGTGTCGGAGATGTTTGAGCGCAAGAGGAAATTGCCAGCAAATGACCCCCGGGCCGTGGCAGTAACAGCCAGCATAGCCAAGCTTCTGGCCTGCGAAATGCTGCCATATCGATTGGTGGAGACAAACAGCTTCAAGGGCATGATGTCAGTGGCCATCCCACGTTACGTGGTTCCCAGCCGCTACCACTTTGCACGCTCTGCAGTGCCTGAGTTGCATGAGCACGTGGTCAGCAAAATAACCCGAAGCTTGAAGAATGCCGTTGCCTGCAAGGTTCACCTCACCACTGACACCTGGACGAGTGCGTTCGGCCAGGGTAGATACATCTCCCTTACCGCGCACTGGGTGAACCTTGTGGAGCCTGGCAGCGATTCCTCACCTGCTACGGCACGGGTGTTGCCCACGCCACAAACAGCTGCACCGCCGTCCCTCCCACTGGATAACAGCAGCACCTACCTCTCTGACTCCTTCTCCTCCAACGCATCTCAAAGCTGTACCTCATCCGGAAACGCTAACCCAGCAGCAGTAGGATCGTGGAAGCAGTGCAGCACAGCTGTTGGCATGCGTCAGCAAGCGTTGCTGAAGCTAATCTGCCTTGGGGATAAGCAGCACACAGGGGAGGAAATTTGGAGGGGAATAAAGGAACAGACGGATTTGTGGCTGGCACCGCTGGACCTGAAACCGGGCATGGTTGTGTGTGATAATGGGAGTAATCTCATTCGCGCTTTAAGGTTGGCTAAGCTGACACACATCCCTTGCCTGGCGCACGTGATGAACCTAGTAGTTCAGCGGTTCCTGAGGACATACCCAGGCGTGCCCGATCTGCTGTTGAAGGTGCGTCGAGTGTCCAAACATTGTAGAAATTCCAGTACTGCTTCGGGGGCACTCGCCAAGATGCAGGAGCGCTTCAATCTCCCCCACCATCGCTTGCTGTGTGATGTCCCTACGCGCTGGAATTCTACGCTGCACATGCTAGCCCGCTTTTGCGAGCAGAAGAGTGCAGTGGTCCAGTACATGACGGCGCAGTACCGAGGCGCATCCGGCCAGCTGCCAAGCTTCTGTGGATCCGATTGGGCCAACATGTTGGACCTCTGCCAAGTCCTCCAAAATTTTGAGCAATCCACGTTGCTTGTGAGCAGTGACAACTCTTCAGTCAGCATTACCATACCACTGCTGTGTTTACTGAAGAGGTCGATGTTAAAAATCAAGGAAACAGCTGTCATGATGCAACTGGGGGAATCTGAAGGAGAAAACGATCAGCGTGATGGTACCAACATCAGGCCATCCGCCTCAGGGAACGCTGGCCCCAGCAGCTATGACGAAGAAGAGGAGGAGGAACAGCTGGAGTTGGAGCAGGAATTTCATGCCACCACTGACGAGGGCCAGAGCGGTGCACGTTGGACTTCCACAATTCAACGCGAATGGTCAGCAGAAGCAGACCAGGAGGAAGGTGACGACTATGATGCATCACAACAACTATCACAACGCTCACAAGAGGATGATGAGGATTCTGGTAGGACTCTGGCACACATGGCTCAATTCATGCTAGACTGCATTGAACGTGACCCACGCATTGTGCGCATTCTGGACAACACCAATTACTGGGTTTATACCCTTCTGGATCCACGGTACAAACACAATGTTCCAAAACTGCTTGAAGAAAGAGTCAGACAGGTCAAAATGGAAGAATACCAGCAGGCCCTTGTGGAGACTTTAGAGAGGAGATTGACATCCTCCCCCTCCTCTAGCCAGTTGTACGCAGACAGACTGACTTCCGCAAACCCAGGACGACCAGGAGGGCAGCAAACAACGCAAGCCGCAGCTAGTACCCAAAAGGGAATGGTATCGGCAGTGTCCTTGGAGTGGGAAAATTTTCTGACACCCATGCAGCCGCAGCCCACTGAACAGCAAGCGTGCAGATCCACCTCCAACACCGATCGCCTGGAGAAGATGGTCAAGGACTACATGTCAGATGGCGTAGCTGTGTCGAACCATCCATCTGCACCCTTCAACTATTGGGTATCGAAGCTAGACACCTGGCACGAACTGGCAATGTACGCAATAGAGGTGCTGGCTTGCCCGGCAGCCAGCGTTATGTCGGAACGCTGTTTCAGTGCTGCCGGAGGCATCGTCACAGATCGGCGTATCCGCCTCTCTACAGACAATGCAGACCGTCTGACTCAAATTAAAATGAATCAATCCTGGATTGGAAATGACTACGCAACACTCCAGGACCCCAACCAAGTAACATGACCAATGAACATCTGGGATGGTGTTGCGTTTCCGGGCCCTGTTTATTGAACCTCTCATCTGTATTACATTTATGACTGCATGGCGGCAAAAAGCATTGCTGCTATATCCGCACGCTTTTTGTCCACATGCAAGGCCTGGGTTGTTGTGTCTCACAAAGCGTGGCCTTCTCCTCCTGCGCCTGCTCCTGTTCCATCACGTCTGCTGCTGCTGGGTTAGCGTTGCCGCGTGGTCCCTGTTTATTGAACCACTTATCTTTATTACATTTATGACTGCATGGCGGTACAAAGCATGCTATCCGCACGCTTCTTGCCCTCATGCAAGGCCTGGGTTGTTGTGTCTCACAAAGCGTGGCCTTCTCCTCCTGCGCCTCCTCCTGTTCCATCACGTCTGCTGCTGCTGGGTTAGCGTTGCCGCGTGGTCCCTGTTTATTGAACCACTTATCTTTATTACATTTATGACTGCATGGCCGTACAAAGCCTGCTATCCGCACGCTTCTTGCCCTCATGCAAGGCCTGGGTTGTTGTGTCTCACAAAGCGTGGCCTTCTCCTCCTGCGCCTGCTCCTGTTCCATCACGTCTGCTGCTGCTGGGTTAGCGTTGCCGCGTGGTCCCTGTTTATTGAACCACTTATCTTTATTACATTTATGACTGCATGGCGGTACAAAGCCTGCTATCCGCACGCTTCTTGCCCTCATGCAAGGCCGGGGTTGTTGTGTCTCACAAAGCGTGGCCTTCTTCTCCTCCTGCGCCACCCTCCTCCTGTTCCATCACGTGTGCTGCTGCTGGGTTAGCGTTACCGGTCCCTTTTCCTGGAACCTCTTATATGTATTACATTTATGACTGCATGCCGACAAAAAACATGTTACCTGTGCAAAGAAAACAGACATTTCCCGCATTTAAAAGACAGTTTTCCCTTTGAAACTTTAAAATCGATTTTCTCAAAAACTATAAGCTCTTTTTGCTAATTTTTTTTTCCTCTTGTACCCACTCCCAAGGTGCACATACCCTGCAAATTTGGGGTATGTAGCATGTAAGGAGGCTTTACAAACCACAAAAGTTCGGGTCCCCATTGACTTCCATTATGTTCGGAGTTCGGGTCGAACACCCGAACATCGCGGCCATGTTCGGCCTGTTCGGCCCGAACCCGAACATCTAGATGTTCGCCCAACACTACCTGTGAATTATTTTTCATTTTGTTACAGTGTGCTGAACCGCAAAACGCTAGCAGAACCGCTCAGTTTAGGTTTTGCTGAGCGTTTCGGCTAGCGTTTCAATACTTTACATTGAGCGCTAACGCTCCCAAAATGCTGCATGTCCTGCGTTTGCGTTTCTGAGAAACGCAAACGCTCCTGTGGAAGTTGCCCCATCCATTAACATTAGCCCAGCGTTTTGGCAAACTGCTAGCGTATCGCAGTGCTGCCAAAACGCTGCCAAAAGCGCTCCTGTGGGTTCCAGCCCTAAGAGTTGAGAGCTAAGTGTTCCCCTCAAAAATAAGTATTTTACACAGAGGATTTTTTCCATGCATAAATGTCAAAAATCACATATAGTTTCTGGATTTTTCACATTAAGATCTTTAGAATGGTCACCATGTTTACCTGCCTAAAAATTGTTATGTGCATCCACTGTAGAGATGGCCCGAACGGTTCACCGGCGAATGGTTCCAGGCGAACTTCCGGTGGTTCGCGTTCGCCGTGTAACGTAAACTTTTCCAGAAGTTCGGTTTGCCCCCATAGTGCACCATTAGGGTCAACTTTGACCCTTTACATCACAGTCAGCAGGCACATTGTAGCCAATTAGGCTACACTCTCTCCTGGAGTCACTCCCCCCTTATAAAAGGCAGGCAGCATCAGGCATTGGACTCACTCGTGTGCCTGCATTAATTAGAGAAGGGACAGTTGCTGGCAGACTCTCATAGGGAAAGGTTAGTTAGGCTCTTGTAGGCTTGTTAGCTTGCTCCTGGCTGATTGTTATTGCTAAAATAGCACCTCTCAACAGCTCTTTTGAGAGCTAATGTTCTCCTGATGTGTTTTTTTTTTTTTTGTGTTGCCCACTGAGACTGCATTATACAGCCCTATCTGTTGCAGCTGGACTTTTCTCTTCCGATTTATGGCTGATAATGTTGTATAAATGTATATTTGCCAGCTTACGGTAGTATATACTAATCATGGGTAGACCTGTGTGGTCTCCTGTTGACGACACCCCAATTTATTGGTTTTAGTCACCATTTTTATATATTTTATGTGTTTACCTTTTACACTGTGGTGCACTAATTGTTTCAGCCACTAGATGGCGCTTGGTTCCTGTATGTGCATATATTTTTGGGGCCTAGTGGTATGTACTGTTATGGCATACTCTTAAGTCACATGACTTTCTGGCACGCTTTTAGTAGGGCGACGTCACTTATTTGGTGACGTCTTTGCCGGCTGACTTTAAATTTATATCATTTGGTCTGCCGCGCGACCTGGAGGTCGCACCTATTATGCGTAGCCAGGCCCCGCATGCGCATTGGGAGCCAGGCTCCTTCACACCGCTGACCAATTATCTCCTAGCATTGGTGCCCACGTGCAACCAGAAGGGGCGGAGCTAGTCCCCATCATATACCGGAAGTGCCTCGGTTGCCATCTTTGTGGAACGCAGCGAGACCAAGCGTCCTGTTGGATGCGAAACCTTCGTCGCCGAACCCATTTGCAGCCCTGACCACCCATCTCCACTACGCACTGGTATCACCATGACAATTCAGGTGATGTTCATTTGATGTCCATAGTTGCACATGTACTGTTTGCACAATAAAAGAGCTGAATGATGGATGGTGCCCGTATCTGCTTCTTGTCGACAATGTAATTGCTATTACTGTGCCAGCCAGGCCCTGCCTAACTATCTATACTGGGACACCTACCTATGCCTACCTAACTACTGGGGCACCTACTTACCTATACGGGGACACCTACCTATGCCTACCTACCTATACTGGGTCTCCTACCTATGCCTATCTACCTATACTGGGACACCTACCTATGCCTACCTACCTATACTGGGACTCCTACCTATGCCTAGTTAGCTACTGGGGCACCTACCTATGCCTATCTACCTATACTGGGACACCTACCTATGCTTACCTACCCATACTGGGACTCCTACCTATGCCTACCTACCTATACTGGGACTCCTACCTATGCCTAGCTAGCTACTGGGGCACCTATGCCTATCTACCTATACGGGGACACCTACCTATGCCTACCTACCTATACTGGGACTCCTACCTATACCTACATACCTATACTGGGACTCCTACCTATGCCTAGCTAACTACTTGGGCACCTACCTTTGCCTATCTACCTATACTGGGGCACCTATATATGCCTACCTACCTATACTGGGACTCCTACCTATGCCTAGCTAACTACTAGGGCACCTACCTATACCTATCTACCTATACTGGGACACCTACTTATGCCTACCTACCTATACTGGGACTCCTACCTATGCCTACCTACCTATACTGGGACTCCTACCTATGCCTAGCTAACTAATGGGGCACCTACCTATGCCTATCTACCTATACTGGGACACCTACCTATGCCTACCTACCTATACTGGGACTCCTACCTATGCCTACCTACCTATACTGGGACTCCTATCTATGCCTAGCTAACTACTGGGACACCTACCTATGCCTACCTGCCTATATGGGGGCACCTACCTATGCCTACCTACATACAAGAAGACAATAAGGTCGTTGCTTCATTGAGCTGACCTGCTATACACCATGCTGTTCTATTTTAATCTTTGAGATGGAATAAAGAGCTATTTTATACAGAGACGGTGCTGACTCATTTGGAACTGGACTTTACTAATCACCTGAGAGTGCACAGGTGATTTGAGTCTTGGCACGTCATTTTTTCTGATTTTTTCCCCCATTGGTGCACACCATACACAGAGTTGCTTCATTGAGGACAGATCAAATTTGATCAGCTGGACAGTCACTGTTGTTCTATCGTTGAGCTACCTCAGCCCGACCATATGGGCTTAAAAACCGCTATCGCCTGCACTCTCGCCATGGTGCGCACCAGTCCAGCACGGCCGTCACTACACAAACAGCTGTTTGCGGTGCGTTACACAGTGAGTTTGGTGTGTCAGTGTGAAGCAGTACTCTAATTACACTCCCTGATTGATGTATACACATGCAAGATGTTTTAAAGCACTTTAGGCCTGCAATTTAGCATTCAATGTGATTTCTGCCCTTAAAACGCTGCTTTGCGTCACATCCAGATTTTTTGGGCATCTCTCCCACTCCGCCATGCCCCCCTCCAGGTGTTAGACCCCTTGAAACATCTTTTCCATCACTTTTGTGGCCAGCATAAGTGTTTCTAGTTTTCAAAGTTTGCCTCCCCATTGAAGTCCATTACGGTTCGCGGAAGTTCGCGCAAACCAAACCTTTCGCAGAAGTTTGTGAACCCGGTTCGCGAACTGAAAGTCGGAGGTTCGGGCCATCTCTAATCCACTGGCTGAGTTGCCTGAAAACTTGCTGTTATCTGCCTAAATGTTTTACATTGCAGCCAAAGTATGTGAGGCATGAAAAATTGGTCAGTTACCTACCTAAAACATTGTTCTTGCAATCACACTAGAGGCCAGAAAAATTAGTCATTTACCTGCCGAATAAATGTTTTAATTTTAACCTTTGTATGAGACAGGGGCCTAAAGTAACTGGCATGAACCAGGGTAGAAATATTATTATTTTTTTATTTATTTTGAAGAGGGGGGAGGGGGGCATCAAAGTAGGACTAAATGACATACGGGGTGGTGTAGGATAGCTGTGGCTGTTGCCATGGTGAACATGAGGCCAGAAGTGTATGGCAAGCACCAGGGTAATAATAATATTTTTTGGGGGGTAAAGCCAATAGAGGTAGAATGTAATGACATGCAGGGTGGTGGTGGGTGCAGAACAGCTGTGCCTGTGGCCACACTGGCCAGGGTAGACATGAGGCCTGAAGTAAGTGGCATGCACCAGAGTAATAATATTAATATTTTTTTTCAGGGGGGCGGGGGGGGAGAGGGAATTAAACCAATCAAAGTTGGACCAAAAGCATACAGGGTGGTGGTGCAGGAGAGCCGTGCCTGTGGCCAGGGTGGAATACCTGGAATACTCCAGAGTAATGAAGTTAATACATTTTGGTGGTGAGGGCAATCGAAATAGGAACAAATGACATGGGCAGCACGGTGGCGTAGTGGTTAGCTCTCTCGCCTTGCAGCGCTGGGTCCCTGGTTCGAATCTCAGCCAGGGCACTATCTGCAAAGAGTTTGTATGTTCTCTCCGTGTTTGCGTGGGTTTTCTCCGGGCACTCCGGTTTCCTCCCACATTCCAAAAACATACAGATAAGTTAATTGGCTCCCCCTAAAAAAATTGGCCGTAGACTACAGTACTTACACTACATAATATAGACATATGGCAATGGTAGGGATTAGATTGTGAGCTCCTTTGAGGGACAGTTAGTGACAAGACAATATATATATATATACACTGTACAGCGCTGCGTAATATGTCGGCGCTATATAAATACTAAATAATAATAATAATAATGCTGGGTGCTGATGGTGGTTCAGGAACCCCAGCAGTGAGGTTGTGGCGGGTCAGCCACTCATCAGCCTGTGCCTGCAGAGGAGGTTCAGGTCCAGTGTAGTTTTTTGCTTCCAGGCACCACATCTCCAACACAGCATGTGAACATAGTACCTGCATGGCGCAACAGACTCTGGGGATGTTGGGGGGGGGGGGGGCACATTGGGAGAGGTAGGGACAGCAGAAGAGGAGGACTCAGCCGAGAAAAAGACAGCCGAGGAAAGAGAGGGAGTAGAAGGAGAAGAAGAGGTTGGCCTGCATGGAAGTGCCACTGACTCTTTCCCCACCATGACCACACAGTGGGCAGTGAAGGTTATGTACCTTCCCTCCCATGTTTTGAAGATCAGGGCCCATATGCAATTAACCTTTTCTCCTGAGTTTTCTCTTAGGTAAAATTTTCAAACTTGTCAATAAAATTCCTTTTACAGCACCAAAGATAGAAAAAAAATGCACAAAATTATTTTGATAGTAACAGTACTCTTTCACCTATTTTTGGTTCTTTTTCCATTGCCAAGTGCTGAAAAGTTATTATGCATTGAAGATGAAAAATTGTCTACAAGGAGAAAACTCAGGTGAAAAAGTTAATTGCATATGGCCCCAGGTGTCCGTGGTCAGATTGACCTTAGCCCCAACACTGCGAGTCAGAGATTAGTTTACCTACCACTGCACATACTGGTAGAGGCTCGTCTGTATTCTTCCCAGTACCTTCCACTGCAGTGCTGCAATGCCTACACATTTTTTAAAGTCCACTGATTTAACCAGCTAGTATGGTAAAAGCTGGCGGGGTAGCAGTTCTGACAATCCAGCTGTCAGACATTTGGTAAGCAGTTTACTAGGCATTTACTAGGGGTCATGATCAGTCCTTATAAGGACTATTGTGGTAAATAGCTGCTTAAACTGCAAGGAGCAGAGAACCTAAAAGCAGCTACACAAGCACTGCAACACACAGTAATGGCAGTAAAACACACTTAAACAGCCACATCTAACCGTCCCTCTCAATCTGGAGCAACAGCCAGCAGCACCTCTCACTACATGACTACAGGCAGAATGAAAATGGCCACTAAGATGTGCCTTTTATAGAGTGGGGAGTGGCCTATGTGGTGATCCTGTCTGATCAGCTGTCCTGTCCCATGTGACTTCAGGGGGAAGGGTCAAAAATGGCTCCATGGGAAAGTATGGGGCAGTTGCAAACGGCCCGTATAGCATTACTCATAAACGTGCGAGCAGCAACCAGTCGTCAGCAAATGTGCTTGGCCATCACTACTATGGACCACTACAGCGAAAGAACAGACGTTCTTTTCAGCCTGGCAGCAGATAAAAATTACTCCCCAGCTTCACTCACTCCCCAGCTTCACTCACTCCCCAGCTTCACTCACTCCCCCGCTTCACTCACTCCCCCTTTCCTCCTCCCCAGCTTCACTCACTCTCCTGTTTCATGTTTTACCACCACAGTTTACTTTAAGTAATTTTTCTCCACACAATAGTCATCATGTTGGACAATGCAGTACAGTGTACATCCTGCAACATGTACGCATGCCTTGATCAGTGGATTGAGGGTGTTTACTGTTGCCCTGGGTGTGTGCGTTTTGCTCAATTAGAGGCTAAAGTCGCAGAGCTAAATAAGCATCTCACAACACTGAGACGCATACAAAACATGGAGAAGAGCTTGGATCTCACGATCCAGACACTGGATGGATGATGAGGTGGGTGGAGTACAGCCGGAGCAAGAAGCAGAGGTAGCCGCTAGTTGGGTCACAGTTAGAAGGGGTAGGGGAAAAAGTGGCAGGGAGGCTAGTCCCGAGTTGTACCTACCTAATAAGTATGCTTGTTTGCGTAATATTGGGAAGGATGATTCTGGAGTAGCAATGCTGCAGCAGGATGTGTCCCTTAGCAACCAAGGGGCAGACTGCTGCAACGAGAATAAGAATAGGAGTGCAGCTAAGGCTAGACAGGAACTGGTGGTAGGGGATTCAATTATTAGGCACACAGATATGGCAATCTGGCGAAGAAACCGTTAATTCTGTACAGTCTGTTGTCTCCCGGGTGCTCAGGTTCGGCATGTAGCAGAAAGAGTTGACAGATTATTGGGTGGGGCTGGGGAAGACACGGCTGTCATGGTACACATTGGCACCAATGACAAAGTTAGTGAGAGATGGAAGGTCTTCAAAAATAATTTTCAGGTACTTGGAGATAAACTTAAAGCAAGGACCTCCAAGGTGGTGTTTTCTAAAATACTGCCAGTGCCACGTGCTACATCTAAGAGACAGAGGGAGCTTAGGGAGTTAAATAAGTGGCTGCAAAATTGGTGTAGGAAGGAGGGGTTTGGGTTCCTGGAGAACTGGGCAGACTTTGCAGTCGGCTACAGGTTCTACAGCAGGGATGGGCTGCACCTTAATGGGGAGGGCGCAGCTGCATTGGGGGAGAAGATGGCTAAACGGTTGGAGGAGATTTTCAACTAGGATCTGGGGGAGGTGGGAGGGTAAAGTCTCAAAATGTAGACAAGATAAGGTAAAAAGACAGTGGGAGCCTATCATTATGGGGGGTGGAGAGGGGGGGTGGGAACAGTGTAAAGATTAAGGAGGTTGGTAAAAGTGCAAGTAGCCCATATTATGTAAACAAAATTGGTAAATGTGGTGGTAAAAATATAAAGTGCATGGAAACCAATGCTCGGAGCCTTGCAAATAAAATAGACGAACTAGAGTTCATTCTGATTGACAAAGGCTATGACATTGTGGGAATAACCGAGACATGGATGGATAAAAGCCATAACTGGATAGCAAATTTAGAGGGATACAATGGGCTCGATTCACAAAGCGGTGATAACCTAGTTAAAGACTTTAGGCGTGATAACCATTTTTATCATGCCTAAACTCAGTTTAGGCATGATAAGTTTAGGCATGATAAGTTTAGGCATGATAAGTTTAGGTGTGATAAGTTTAGGCATGATAAGTTTAGATAAGTTTAGATCGCGCGCAAAGTCCCGCACGCAAAGCAGCGCCATTAAACTCTATGCAAAGTGCACCAGACTTTGCTAGCGCAAAACTTTTGATCAGCTGTGCACTGCGGTGCTAACCCAGTTGGTGCTTAAACTTATCACGCCTAAAAACTTATCACACCAAAACTTATCATGCCTAAACTTATCACACCTAAACTTATCACACCTAAACTTATCATGCCTAAACAGAGTTTAGGCATGATAAAGGGCTTTTCACTAGTGTGCTAACTTTTAGCACCGCTTTGTGAATAAGGCCCAATGTGTTTAGGAAGGATAGAACAGGGAAAAAAGGTGGAGGGGTTTGTCTCTTTGTTAAGAATTATTTTACAGCTGTCCTCAACAATGAGATGGAGGAAGATTGCGAAGATGTGGAGTCCGTTTGGGTAAATATTCATGGTGGAAATAAAGGTTGCCAATTGGTTATTGGGGTATGTTACAGGCCACCACATATTCATGAAGCTGCAGAACTGCGATTACTACAGCAGATTGAAAAATATGCAAGTAAAAATGAGGTCATAGTTATGGGTGACTTCAACTTTCCAGACATTGACTGAGGTATTGAGACTACCCATTCTGGTAAAAGCAGCAGATTTCTGGCAGCACTACAGGACAATTACTTGACTCAAATGGTAACGGAAACAACTGGGGGGAATCCGTTACTGGATCTGATGATTTCTAATAGACCAGATAATGTATCAAATGTGCAGGTTCAAGAACATTTGGGAAATAGTGATCACAACATGATAACGTTTGATCAGGTTCAAGAACATTTGGGAAATAGTGACCACAACATGATAACGTTTGATCTGGTGACTGATAAGCCACGGGGCAGTGGGACCACTAAAACTATGAATTTTAGAAAAGCAAAATTCAATCAACTCAGGCAGGCACTAAGTTTGGTGAACTGGGGTAATGTACTACAAGGGGGGTACACTGAAGGGAAATGGCAAGCTTTTAAACTTACTCTCAATCAATATTGTAGTATGTATATCCCATATGGAAACAAAATATCTAGGAATAAAAAAAGGCCTCTATGGATGAATAGAAAGGTTAGAGATAAAATTAAGAGGAAAAAGAATGCCTATAAGGTCCATAAACAGGAGGGGACTGAGGCTGCATTAAACAATTATAAGGAGTGCAATAAAAATTGAAAAAAGAAATTAGGCTGGCAAAGATTGAAGCTGAAAGTCAAATCGCTAGGGATATCAAATCTAACCCCAAAAAGTTTTACAAGTACATCAACTCTAAAAAAAGAAAGGTTGACTGTATAGGACTCCTAAAGGATGAGGGGGGAACTCAATGGTGGATGACAAAGGTAAGGCAGAGTTATTAAATGCTTTCTTTGCTTCTGTCTTCACAAGGGAAACATCACTGTTGCAATTACAGAAGCAGAAGAGTCTCAATCTTCCAACTGTAATATTAAATACTTAACACAGGAAGAAGTGAAGGCAAAACTAAATAAATTAAAAATAGGCAAGGCACCTGGCCCGGATGGCATGCATCCTTGGGTCCTAAGGGAATGAAGTTCAGTTATAGATAAACCCCTTTATCTTATCTTTTGTGACTCTCTTTCAACTGGCAAAGTCCCAGTGGATTGGCATACAGCCCATGTTTTCCCATTATTTAAGAAGGGCAAAACAATCAGATCCAGGAAATTATAGACCTGTAAGCTTATGTAAGCTTAACATCAGTTGTATGCAAACTATTTGAGGGGTACTAAGAGATACTATACATGACTTCATAGTAGAAAATAATCTTATTTCTCAGCATCCACATGGGTTTACTAAAGACAGGTCCTGTTTGACTAACATGCTCAGCTTTTATGAGGTAGTGAACGCTAATTTGGATATTGGGAATGCTGTAGATGTGATATACTTGGACTTTGCAAAGGCCTTCAACACTATTCCCCACAAAAGTCTGGTGCAAAAGTTGAGGATGCAAGGACTGCGGAAGAGTCTGTGTGCATGGATAGGGAACTGGCTAATGGACAGAAAACAAAGAGTTGTGGTCAATGGATCGTACTCAAAATGGGAGACTGTTAGCAGTGGGGTCCCACAGGGGTCTGTACTGGGCCCAGTGCTCTTCAAATTATTTATTAATGACCTAGTAGATTCAGTAGTGAGCAATGTTGCTATTTTTGCAGATGATACAAAATTGTGCAGAATCATCAACTCTCAGGAAGATAGTGTCATATTGCAACAGGATCTGGATAGGATGGCTATATGGGCACATACATGGCAGATGAAATTCAATGTTGAAAAATGTAAAGTCATGCATTTTGGTCGTACCAATGGTCTAGCACCATACAAAATAAATGGGATACAGTTGGGGACATCAAACTTGGAGAAGGACTTAGGAGTACTCATCGACAGCAAGTTAAATAATCACACTCAATGCCAAGCCGCTGCAGCTAAAGCTAACATAATTTTGGGATACATTAAAAGGGAAATAAAAACTCGAGATGCTAGCATAATATTGCTCATTTAACTCTCTAGTAAGGCCACATCTGGAATCTGGAATTCAGTTCTGGGCACCACATTACAGGAAAGATATTGCAGTTTTAGAGCAGGTGCAGAGACATGGGATGGAAGGTCTCACTTACCAATAAAGGTTAGATAAACTGGGTTTATTTAGTCTAGAGAAAAGACGCCTTAGAGGGGATCTAATTAACATGTATAAATACATCAGAGGGCAATATAAAAGCTTGGCGGATGAGCTTTCTGTCCCTAGGCCTTCTCAAAGGACTAGAGGACATGATCTGAGCATGGAGGAAAAACATTTTAGCCATTTATTTAGGAAAGGGTTCTTTATAGTAAGAGTGATTAAGATGTGGAATGCATTGCCACAGGGAGTAGTTATGGAAAACTCTATACCTGCATTTAAAGGGGGCTTAGATTCTTTCCTTGCGTTGAAAGACATCCATGGCTACAATTACTAGGTTATGCCTAATGATGTTAATCCAGGGATTTTATCTGATTGCCATCTGGAGTCAGGAAGGAATTTTTCCCTTTTGGGGCTAATTGGACCATGCCTTGTAAGGGTTTTTCGCCTTCCTCTGGATCAACAGGGATATGTGAGGGAGCAGGCTGGTGTTGTACTTTGTTCTCTGGTTGAACTAGATGAACGTATGTCTTTTTTCAACACAAATAACTATGTAACTATGTAACTATGTACTGCTACTACTATCTGTGAAATAAAGCCATTTTTCAAAGACATACTTGCTTGTATGTTTTTGCACTGTTCTAATTTTTTCTTCAATTTTCTTATTACGTTCTTTTGTAAAAGGGATATGGAATCTGCCATATGTATTTCCTTTTAAACACTACTAGTTGTCTGGCAGTCCTGTTGATCTATTTGGTTGCAGTAGTGTCTGAATAAAAGCATGCAGCTAATCCAGTCAGATCTGACAATAATGTTAGAAACACCTGATCTGCTTCATGCTTGTTCAGGGCCTATGGCTAAAATTATTAGAGGCAGATGATCAGAAGGGCTGCCAGGCAACTGGTATGGCTTAAAAAGAAATAAATATGGCAGCTTCCATATTCCTCTCACATCATTTGTCCTTTTATTATTAAACTTAGTTTTTGCAACACGTGTGGTCACAGGTCTAAGTTAGTTCTCCCAATTCATCAATTAGAGTCCATTTTATGGAGGATTATGGAGATGTTATATAGTTTTACCCTTTAGATGTCCTCTTTTATGGACTGGAGAAGCCGGTTCAGACAATTTAACAGCTTTTTTATTTTCTTACTTCCATTTCCACTTTGGCAAAGGCTTTGCATTTTAAAAAAACCAAAACATTAGGATCTAAGAGTGCACCATTATTTTCTTTAATACAAGCAGCCAAGATAATATTTTGAGTTTCTTCTCTGGAACTCCAATTCTAAAAGGGTTTTAAAGCAAACTTGAAGTGAAAAAAAAAAAACTTGAGCTAATGAATTGTATGAGTAGTACAGCTAAGAAAGAGAACTTTAACCACTTCCCGACCGCCTAACGCACAGAGGCGGCCGGGAAGCGGACCCCACAAGGACCAGCTCATGCCCAAAGGCGGCAGTCCTTGTAGGGGCATGGGCGGAGCGATCGCGTCATCTGTGACGCGATCCTCCACCAGCGCCTGTATTCGCTCACCCGCCGCAACATCCCGCCGGCCATACGGAAGCGCCGGCGGGATGTTAACCCGACGATCGCCGCATACAAAGTGTATAATACACTTTGTAATGTTTACAAAGTGTATTATACAGGCTGCCTCCTGCCCTGGTGGTCCAAGTGTCCGAGGGACCACCAGGGCAGGCAGCAGCCACTCTAGTCTGCACCCAAGCACACTGATCCCCCCCCTGCCCCCTGATCGCCCACAGCGGGTGCAAAAAAGTGCCACACATGTGGTATCGACGTACTCGGGAGAAGTAGTATAATGTGTTTTGGGGTGTATTTTTACATATACCTATGCTGGCTGGGAGAAATACCTCTGTAAATGACAATCTTTTGATTTTTTTACACACAATTGTCCATTTACAGAGTTATTTCTCCCACCCAGAATGGGTATGTGTAAAAATACACCCCAAAACACATTGTACTACTTCTCCCGAGTACGGCGATACCACATGTGTGGCACTTTTTTGCACCCTAACTGCGCTAAGGGGCCCAAAGTCCAATGAGTACCTTTAGGATTTCACAGGTCATTTTGAGAAATTTTGTTTCAAGACTACTCCTCACGGTTTAGGGCCCCTAAAATGCCAGGACAGTATAGGAACCCCAAAAATGACTCCATTTTAGAAAGAAGACACCCCAAGGTATTCTGTTAGTAGTACGGTGAGTTCATAGAAGATTTTATTTTTTGTCACAAGTTAACGGAAATTGATTTTTATTGGTTTTTTCACAAAGTGTCATTTTCCGCTAACTTGTGACAAAAATGTTTTGTCAAAAAATAAAATTTTCTATGAACTCACTGTACTACTAACGGAATACCTTGGGGTGTCTTCTTTCTAAAATGGGGTCATTTGTGGGGTTCCTATACTTTCCTGGCATTTTAGGGGCCCTAAACCGTGAGGAGTAGTCTTGAAACGAAATTTCTCAAAATGAAATCCTAAAGGTACTCATTGGACTTTGGGCCCCTTAGCGCAGTTAGGGTGCAAAAAAGTGCCACACATGTGGTATTGCCGTACTCAGGAGAAGTAGTATAATGTGTTTTGGGGTGTATTTTTACACATACCCATGCTGAGTGGGAGAAAGACCTCTGTAAATGGACAATTGTGTGTAAAAATTAAAAAATTTTCATTTACAGAGATATTTCTCCCACCCAGCATGGGTATGTGTAAAAATACACCCCAAAACACATTATACTATTTCTACTGAGTACGGAAATACCACATGTGTGGCACTTTTTTGCAGCCTAACTGCGCTAAGGGTGCCCAAAGTCCAATGAGCACCTTCAGGCTTTACAGGGGTGCTTACAAATTAGTAGCCCCCAAAATGCGAGGACAGTAAACACACCCCACAAATGACCCCATTTTGGAAAGTAGACACTTCAAGGTATTCAGAGAGGGGCATGGTGAGTCCGTGGCAGATTTCATTTTTTTTTGTCGCAAGTTAGAAGAAATGGAAACTTTTTTTTTTTTTGTCACAAAGTGTCATTTTCCGCTTACTTGTGACAAAAAATAATATCTTCTATGAACTCACTATGCCTCTCAGTGAATACTTTGGGATGTCTTCTTTCCAAAATGGGGTCATTTGGGGGGTATTTATACTATCCTGGAATTCTAGCCCCTCATGAAACATGACAGGGGGTCAGAAAAGTCATAGATGTTTGAAAATGGGAAAATTCACTTTTTGCACCATAGTTTGTAAACGCTATAACTTTTACCCAAACCAATAAATATACACTGAATGGTTTTTTTTATCAAAAACATGTTTGTCCACATTTTTCGCGCTGCATGTATACAGAAATTTTACTTTATTTGAAAAATGTCAGCACAGAAAGTTAAAAAAATCATTTTTTTTGCCAAAATTCATGTCTTTTTTGATGAATATAATAAAAAGTAAAAATCGCAGCAACAATCAAATAGCACCAAAAGAAAGCTTTATTCGTGACAAGAAAAGGAGCCAAAATTCATTTAGGTGGTAGGTTGTATGAGCGAGCAACAAACCGTGAAAGCTGCAGTGGCCTGAATGGAAAAAAAGTGCCTGGTCCTTAAGGGGGATAAAGCCCACGGTCCTCAAGTGGTTAATAGCAAAGAAAATAGTCTCATATTGTTTTATAGTACAGGTAGAGTTAAAAAAAAAACCTCAGTTGTTATCTGTGAAAAAGAGCCTTTCTGAGCTATTCAACCAACTGGGCCAAATACAGTCCTGTTTTCTGAAGCACTTAAATAGCCAAGAAACTGTGAGACACAGCTTGATATAAGGTTTTATTGCAGGAAAGCTCAGAGCTCTGCTCTGTTTTATAGCTTGAAAGAGAGAGTGTGGTTTTACACCTGCAACTGTGACACTATGATGCAATGATGTTATAAAAAAAAAGCTATACAACTGAAAATAGTAATATGAGTATAAGGAATATACTTGTTAATGCTGATTCTGCCAAGACCCGATCGGAAATCTGCCCCTCCTGGGTGTCTGTGCTTATTTCCCGCTGATGATGCAGGCTGCACATTCTGATAGGCAGAGGGTGCATTCCCAGGATGCCCTCCGCAAAGGTAAACAGTAGTCAGCTGACTCCGGTCAGCTGACTAAGCAGTGTCAACTGATTCTACAGCTCACAACTAGGCAGGGCCTTGCTGTGTGATTGGTTGTGCGGAGTGTAGCTGGGCACTGATTGGATGCTGGATTGTATTTAAACCTGCAGAGTGCTCCCACGCATCGCCCGTGATAAGCATAGCTTTGGCTAGTTGCTGGGTGTGCACTCAATTGTTACTGATATTCTCTATATTGACCTTGGCTTGTATTTGACTACTCTGTCTGTTGTGATTAACCTCTGCTTGATTCCTGGAAATCCTTGCTTGCTGCCTGAACCAATCCTGCCTGTTATTGGATACCCCTTCCTTGCCACCTGGACCGACCTCTGCTAGTTACTGGACATCCCTTTCTGCATGCATAGCCCCTTCATGCGCCCATCTTGCTCTCACACACAACACTGTGCGCGTTATGCACACATACGATTTGTAAAAGAATGAACCACGTGTGAGCAGAACGCCCATACACCGATGATCATGAGAGCCAGACAACCGAAACCACTGCTCTAACAGAGGTGCCGGGGAAGAGCAGAGGAAGCAGTTATTAGCAAAGCCCCTTTACATACTAGAAAGACCAAATTTGCAGGGTATGTTAAGTAGGGCAGTGGAAACAAGGGGAACAAATTTCAAAATGACCTTATTATTTTTGAGAAAATCAATGTGAAAATTAGAGGAAAAAAGTAGCAAAGTTACTGTGGTAAAATGACGGATAATGTATTAACATGTATATAAAGGTATTTATTTTTTTATATACAAGCTCAGAATTTGGGAAATTAGAAAAAAAGGTGTGGGGTTCCCTCCTCCAGAGCCTCTTTAACCCCTTGTCCCCCATGCCAGCTGGGATAGCCAGAATGTGGAGCCCCGGCCGCGTGGGGCTTCGCACCCTGAGCTAAACCAGGCCGCATGGTCCATGGTATGGGGGGGGGCTCTGAGGGAGAGGGGCATCTAAGCATCCTGCTCCCCCCAAGACCTTGTCCAATCCATAGACAATGGGCTCTTCCCCACCTCCATTACTACTTAACATACCCTGCAAATTTGGGGCTTTGCTATTAACTGCTAAAGTCGGCGGCCGCTGAAACATTTCCCACACTTAGCACGGAAACTTTAAACTTGATTTTCTCAAAATTTGATTTATTTATCCTCTTGTACCCACTACCCTCCTCCACCCAGACAAGTTGGTGTTTCTAGCACATTTGGGGGCTTTGCTATTAACCATTGAAGTCGGTGGGCGTTTGCCTGCCATTTAAGTCTATGGAGGTGGGAGTGAGGGACAGAGGTGGGCCTCGCAACTGCTGTTTCATGTCCAAATGGAGGCTTGGTCACACTGCGTTCCAATACACCTTCATTTCCAAATAAAGTATTGTCACCATACATTGTGATAGGGACATAATTTAAATTGTGCAATAACCGGTAATATTGCCCACTTAGGAAAAGCATGGACACTACCTTGCACATTCAGTTGTAACTGACAGCAGCTGCAGCAGCTGATATATAACTGACAGCAACTGGTATATTTCAGTTTTGACAAAATCTTGTCAGAACTGGAAGGGATCACTGTAAGAAGAAAATGGTGAGCTTCTGAGAGGAACTGATGGCGAGGTAAGTATGTAATATTCATTTGCAGCTACATCATGTGTTTATTTTAAAAACATTTGCTCAGTTCAGGTTCTCTTTAAGAACGGCCCTAGCAAAAGGAACAGGAGCACAGCACTGGAGGATCCAGAGGCTTCATTATTTTTAGGGAAGTATTTCATTTTTTATGTCAATCATCTTTATTGAATTTCTTAAAAAAAAAAAAACTATAGCATAACAATAGCAGGCAGTGAAAATACACAATATAAAGTAGAATAGTGGTACCATCAGAGTAAACAGTGTACGTCCTCTAACAGATATACAAATTACTGTCTTTTTTGGACTATAAGACTCACTTTTTCTCCCCCAAAAGTGTGGGAAAAAAAAGTAATTGCATCTTATAGTCCAGATGCAGGGAGTTCCTGACTTGTGAATGACTGACAATACGAACCTCCAACCTGACGCAATGCCGGGGTCTCCCTGTACTGTGCCCATGCAGAGGAGGACACAGGGGACAAAAGGAAGATACAGGGGAGCAAAGAGGGGCATATAGGAGGACACAAAGAAGACACAAAGGAAGACCCAAGGAGGGCAGAGGCGGACACATGGAGGACACAAGGGGGACAAAGGAGGACACAGGGAGGCACAAGAGGTAAAAGGGGGCATGAGGGACAAAGGGAGCATAAACCCGATGCCCCTTCACCATGGATGAAACAGGTTTAATATATTTTTTCCCCTGTTTTTTATCCTTTAAATCTAGGTGCGTCTTATGGTCAGGAGCATCTTATACGGCCTGATTCACAAAGCGGTGCTAACAGTTAGCACGCTGGTGAAAAGCCCTTTATCATGCCTAAACTCAGTTTAGGCATGATAAGTTTAGGTGTGATAAGTTTAGGTGTGATAAGTTTAGGCATGATAAGTTTAAGCGCCAACTGGGTTAGCACCGCAGTGCACAGCTGATCAAAAGTTTTGCGCTAGCAAAGTCTGGTGCACTTCGTATAAAGTTTAATGGCGCTGCTTTGCATGCGGGACTTTGCAAGCAATCTAAACTTATCATGCCTAAACTTATCACACCTAGGCCTCGATTCACAAAGCGGTGATAACCCAGTTATCACGCCTAAAAGACTTTAGGCGTGATGACCTTTTCACCACTGAGTTATCACCGATTTTTCCTGCTCTTCGCGCGAAGTTACCGCGCGTCAGCGCGTTCGCGCGTACGCGCGTGAGAGCGCGCGCAAAGTCCCATAGGGCTTAATGGGAGCTTCGCGCGAAGCGTCGGGTGTTGCGCGCGCACGCGCGTACGCGCGGCAACTTCGCGCGAGTTTCTTCTTATCATGCCTAAAGTGACTTTAGGCGTGATAAGGGCCTTTTCACCATGGTGCTAACACTTTGCACCGCTTTGTGAATCGAGCCCCTAAACTTGGTTTTCACCAGCGTGGTGCAATGGTTATCACGCCTAAAGTCTCTAACTGGGTTAGCACCGCTTTGTGAATCGAGCCCTAAGTCTCCAAAAAATACGGTAAAACCTGACAGATTATTGGTGTGAGAGGTTTCCGCTATCCTGTTGACCAAGTAAACCATATAGGAGAAAACAATGTAATAAGCAATATGTTAGTATGCCAGGATGATGATGGTATAAACTATAGGCTTTATCACAAAGGAGTCTTACATGGTCAGTGGTACCACACTTCATAAGGGAATCTTAAAGTTGGAACAGCAATTCATAAACTTTTAAAATGTCACAATTAACAACCCTAAGACTGATAACATCCAATTGACTGGGCCACTCCGGGCTGAATGGGAGAGGTCTAAGCAAGTACAGAGAAACCAACAAGAAGAATGACTGAAATCTAATTGGTCTCAATCTAATTTTCCTAAATATATGACCCTCAAATAATAGAGCTAGCACTGGAAAATTTTGGCAGGGACAGAACTCAGAAAGTTTCTCCACTACTCAGAATTGTTGAGCCATGATTGGGGCATGAAAAAAAATAGCAGGAGTTAACATTGTTCTGCTTCTAATGCTCTGCTCTAGCTGAAGATTACTACAGACAAAAGCATATCGAAGGGAATTGCCTTTGGAGATTTCCAGGAAGTAGTGAGGAGTTGGACAGCAGCTATAAGTGTGTGACATTAAAGTGGCTGGATAGATTTATCTTGTTTGTCTAGATCAATAAACAAAATTGGCAGCTCTTGGGATAAAATTTTGGAGAAATAAATGACTGGCACTAAAGCGGTAGGGCCTGATTCACAAAGCGGTGCTAACAGTTAGCACGCTGGTAAAAAGCCCTTTATCACGCCTAAACTCTGTTTAGGCATGATAAGTTTAGGTGTGATAAGTTTAGGTGTGATAAGTTTAGGCATGATAAGTTTAGGTGTGATAAGTTTTTAGGCGTGATAAGTTTAAGCACCAACTGGGTTAGCACCACAGTGCACAGCTGATCAAAAGTTTTGCACTAGTAAAGTCTGGTGCACTTTGCATAGAGTTTAATGGCGCTGCTTTGCGTGCGGGACTTTGCGTGCGATCTAAACTTATCTAAACTTAGCATTCCTAAACTTATCACACCTAAACTTATCACACCTAAACTTATCATGCCTAAACTGAGTTTAGGCATGATAAAGGGCTTTTCACCAGCGTGCTAACTGTTAGCACCGCTTTGTGAATCAAGCCCCTAAAGTCTTTAACTGGGTTATCACCGCTTTGTGAATCGAGCCCGTAGTGTCAAGTCAGATAAAGATGTGGCAGCAGTGTATTGTGGTTCCCAGCAAAGCAGTGGTAGACAAGGCTGACCACATATTTAAAAGCACTGTAATATTTTTCTGGCTTGTACTCAGTGTAAAAATATTCAATAACGTGGTTGTTGACAACACCCAGAATCTTAGCATTAGCCTTTTTTTTTTACAAAGAACACATTTCTGAATTTCCAGACCTGCCCTGTTTTTTTTTTTTTTTTCATTTCTTTTTGTTACATACTTCTTTATATGTACACTTCATTTTTGTCATATGTTTCTCTTAAACCAAACAGAACAATATTTGATCTTATTCATATATGCATCCCTTGCAATACCAGAGCTCTAGTAATTTCCATTTGACTTTACATTGGCTCCCACGGATAACCCTTTTTTAGTGCTTATTTGCCGTTTCCATTATAGTGTAACTGTTGGGCATAGAATCAAAAATCAATTCTTTATTTTTATCTGGTAAACAAGTAAAAAAGATGCTAACCAGGCAATCCAAAATGTAAAATCTCTATTACTTTTCTTGTTTATAAATGATCATTCCCCAGTTTACCTGGCTCTTATTTGGTACGCACAAAATTTGGTACACAAAAAGGAAGTTGCAGGGCATGCTGGGTTGTCATTTTTTTATTCTGTGCATTAGTTAAGTCTGAGGGGAAATAAAGAAGCAGAAAAAGACAACCCATCATGCCCTGCAACTTCATTTGTGCGGTAACGTACCAGATAAGAGTCAGGTAAACTGGGGCATGATCATTTATAAACAAGAAAAGTAATAAAGATTTTAACTTTTGGATTGCCTGGTTAGCATCCGTATTACTTGTTTACCAGATAAAAATAAAGAATTGATTTTTGATTTTATGCCCGACAGTTACACTTTAAGAAGGCATAGGTGTAGATGAAGCAGGGGCTAATTATGAGTACATGCTGGAGATATCTGTGCACATGCTCATTTACAATGAATGGAGCTCACTGGTCACTAAAGGAGAAGTTCCACACAACTAATAAACACTCCTGAAGTCAGATATTGAAACACGTCATGCACATGCAAGCCCCATAAAATGGCATCAAATTACATTTAAATTAACTTGGACATGCTATCCTGCATCCCTGCCAATCATCTATTACTGGACACTTCCTCAGCTGCAAACTGCAGCTTGTAGTGAAATTATCATCAGCTTCATATACCAGATGCTACTATTGTGACTAATTACTATTGTGTCACTAATTTACTACACTGTATTGGCTCTAGGTTTCCTCCCACATCCCGCTCCCCACCTTTTCCTCCTAATATATCAACTTTATTAATTAATTTCAATGTAATGCTCATTCAGGGGATCATCATTAATGTATAAAGCACCAACGTGTTCCATGGCACTGTACAAAGTAAGAAACAAACATAAAGTACATAATAAAAACAGATAATGGTATACAACAATATACAAAATACAAAAAAAGGAAATCAGCCTTTAAGCAATTAGCCACTGATTTTCTTTACCATTGAAGCAGCTGAGACACGATACGTTTTAAAGGCACCAACTCCAACAATTGCAGTTAATTGTCACCTTTATTCCATCCCCATAATACAATTGTGTATGTAATCTTGCCTCTGACGAAGCGGGTTTTGTTACCTGCGAAATGGCTGTCAGGCCAATTACTGCCTTTTGTGTCGGGATGATGGGGATCAAATAAAGGTGACAATTAACTGCAATTGTTGGAGTTGGTACCCGGATCTTCCTTTCTTACTTTCAAGTATACGTATTTGCTTTCCGGAGACACAACTACCTGCACCTGATAGCCCCAGAGCCAGTGTGCAATCTAGTGCCGATCTACCACCCTCCTTACTTCAATGAAACACGATAAGCGATGTGGCAGTGTACAACATTCAGAATTTGTTTGTACGCCATTACTTTAATGCAAATGATAACAAAGAAAGAACAATTACATAACTTAACTGACAGTCCTCAAGGGTAGTCCACAGCACCAAAAGTCTACTTAAATATAAATCAGTTGCATGTCCAAATGATCGAGCATAGCTTTCCCTTGAAAAAAAAATAAGAGGTAACTTACGAATGAGAAGGACCAGGAGCCATAGCTGTAGACCCCTGTGAACATCCATTGTACCCAACAATATCCTTGGGGAATCCTTATTGTCCTCTCTTTTTCCAAACCCTCTAGCAGATTTTGGTGTTTGTGTAATGCAGGATGGGTTTAAAACAGAGGTTGTGACAGTGACTGAAGGCGGAAGAGACGTGACAAATGTTACGAGAACTTCTCAGACACAGATGGGAACTATATACATGTTTACTGGGCTCAAAGGTCCTTTATACGGTGAGTCACGGACACAAAACCCTTAAAATTTTGCATAATTTAGATTTATACCACCTGGATAAGAAAAGTATTCTTGTAAAGCTACACAGTAGAAGTTTTGAAAACACATAAAATCAATACCATTTCATCCTGACATATATAAGGTGTCTCCATTTTTCAAAGTTTCTGTATTTTTGTCACTTTGCTCAAATCCTGGGTTTAATCCATCTAAACTATCTGTATGCAAAATTGTAAACAAACTGAGTGATATTTACAGAGAACTTGAAGTGAGAGGGATAAGGAGGCTGCCATATTTATTTGTTTTTGAACAATAGCAGTTGCCTGGCAGTCCTGCTTATCTCTTTGGTGACAGACGTGTCTGAGTCACCCACCCGAAACAAGCATGCAGCTTATCTTGTCATATTTGTATCAGAAACATCTGATCTGCATGCTTGTTCATAGTCTATTGCTAAATTTATTAAAGGCAGGGGATCAGCAGGAAACCCAGACTGCTGATATTATTTAAAAGCAAATAAATATGGCTACCTCTAAATCCCTCTCACTTTAGGTTCCCTCTAAGGATTTCACACTTTGATCACTTTTATCAGCAACTGTTTCACAGTAGACTTCTTCATATTGGTAGCCAGTTTTGTTACTCCAGATTTCACAAAACTCTTTCATGTAGGCAGCAGTTATTGTGGACAAGATTTTGTTTTTTTTCAGATTTTTTTTTTTTTGCATTCTCTGATGTAAAAAAATAACTATTATAATACTCCTTGAAAATTGGAAATCTTGAAAACAGAAAATCAGAAATAAGGAAAAACAGAAAATGGAAAAATAAGAAAATCAAAAAATCAGAAATCGGAATTTCGACGGAATCGGAAATGGGCATTTCTGACCATGCCTACCTACAACATATAAGTGTTAAAACTTTGCAACTACTAAATACCATCAAATTTGCCTAGAATTTGTTATATACACATATATATATATATATTTTGTACTAATAGGATCCAGAACATAAGCAAATTCCACATACATTTTATGTTTTATTTATTTGGCCTATACAAATGAAACACTGAACAGAAACCTTTGATGTTCTTATCAGCAAATGTGAAATGTTTCCATTAATAAATATTTCAGATTATAGCAAACAATATGTTTGTCAATAAAATATGAACTCATATTATTATATCAATGTTACAATATAAACCTTAAAGGGGAACTGAAGTAAGAGGTATACGGAGGCTGCCATATTTATCTCCTTTTAATCAATACCAGTTGCCTGGCAGCCTTGCTGGTCTATTTATCTGCAGTAGTATCTGAATAACACCAGAAACAAGCATGCAGCTAGTCTTGTCAGATCTGACTTTAAAGTCTGAAACACCTGATCTGCTGCATGCTTGTTCAGGGGCTATGGCTAATAGTATTAGAGGCAGAGAATCAGCAGGGCTGCCAGGCAACTGGTATTGATTAAAAGGAAATACTGTAAATATGGCAGCCTCCGTATACCTCTTATTTCAGTTCCCCTTTAAAAGCAGCACTGACCATTTTAGCAAACAACTGTTCAAAATCCTTGTCTTAGTCCTACTGAACCATAATAATAGTTGCCAATTGATTGATTAATGTTTTTTTTTTCTGCCACTTGCTCTTTCCATACAAGACCAGTATATCTTCTGTGAGCTGCTCCAACACTATGGAACTTCCTACCTCCACCCATTAGGGCAGCCTCTTCCTTCAACATCTTGAAGAAGGCCCTCAAAACTCACCTTTTCATTCTGGCGTACTTCTCCTCCCAAGTGCTCTAAACCCACAGCTGAACTCTGGTCCTCTACCTTTCGTGTCCCTACCTTTCCCTCTAGATTATAAGCCTTCGGGAAGGGTCTTCCTCCTTTTGTGTCCTACCTGATCATGCACCTCCATTACTGTGCACCCATGCTATGCAACTGAGTGAACCTAACTTGCCTAATCTCCATGCTCCCCTCCAGTGACTAAGCATTACCTTGTACTCATACTGTGCTGTGTGATCTGGTTTTTCTTGTATTCCTGTGTTGTCGTATTGCTGTTTGTCACCCCTAAATATTATCTGTAACCTAAACTAATGTCCAGCGCTGTGTAATATGTTGGCCCTTTATAAATACAATAAATAAATAAATAAGTAAATGTAGCTTATAATTAGAAGCTGTTAAGTGCTTTTTTTTAGTTCTCACCTTACTTACCCCATTCTTAATTTGACAAAGTTTAAGGGCTTAACCTGCAAGGCATTATGATTATTTCCATATTTAAGGTCTAAAAGCTGTACAATTTTTTCACAAGCTTTTAGACCCTAAAAATAAGAAAAAAACATACTACAGAGAGATCTGCAGCAGCCCCTGCATTTAACTCACTCAGGCATGGGATTACCGCTCTGAGCTGTGGATTTCTGTCCCGAGCCGGGCGAGAAATCCATTGCTAAATGTATTAAAGGCAGGGGATCAGCAGGAAACCCATACTGCTGATATTATTTAAAAGCAAATAAATATGGCTACCTCTAAATCCCTCTCACTTTAGGTTCCCTCTGAGGATTTCACACTTTGATCACTTTTAGCAGCAACTGTTTCACAGTAGACTTCTTCATATTGGTAGCCAGTATTGTTACTCCAGATTTCACAAAACTCTTTCATGTAGGCAGCAGTTATTGTTGACAAGATTTTGTTTTTTTTCCCGATTTTTTTTTTTTGCATTCTCTGATGTAAAAAAATAACTATTATAATACTCCTTGAAAATTGGAAATCTTGAAAACAGAAAATCAGAAATAAGGAAAAACAGAAAATGGAAAAATAAGAAAATCAAAAAATCAGAAATCGGAATTTCAACGGAATCGGAAATGGGCATTTCTGACCATGCCTACCTACAACATATAAGTGTTAAAACTTTGCAACTACTAAATACCATCAAAATTGCCTAGAATTTGTTATATATATATTTTTTTTTGTATTAATAGGATCCAGAACATAAGCAAATTCCACATACATTTTATGTTTTATTTATTTGGCCTATACAAATGAAACACTGAACAGAAACCTTTGATGTTCTTCTCAGCAAATGTGAAATGTTCCCATTAATAAATATTTCAGATTATAGCAAACAATATGTTTGTCAATCAAATATGAACTCATATTATTATATCAATGTTACAATATAAACCTTAAAGGGGAACTGAAGTAAGAGGTATACGGAGGCTGCCATATTTATCTCCTTTTAATCAATACCAGTTGCCTGGCAGCCCTGCTGGTCTATTTCTCTGCAGTAGTATCTGAATAACACCAGAAACAAGCATGCAGCTAGTCTTGTCAGATCTGACTTTAAAGTCTGAAACACCTGATCTGCTGCATGCTTGTTCAGGGGTTATGGCTAATAGTATTAGAGGCAGAGAATCAGCAGGGCTGCCAGGCAACTGGTATTGATTAAAAGGAAATACTGTAAATATGGCAGCCTCCGTATACCTCTTACTTCAGTTCCCCTTTAAAAGCAGCACTGACCACTTTTAGCAAACAACTGTTCAAAATCCTTGTCTTAGTCTTACTGAACCATAATAATAGTTGCCAACTGATTGATTAATGATTTTTTTTCTGCCACTTGCTCTTTCCATACAAGACCAGTATATCTTCTGTGAGCTGCTCCAACACTATGGAACTTCCTACCTCCACCCATTAGGGCATCTTCTTCCTTCAACATTGTGAAGAAGGCCCTCAAAACTCACCTTTTCATTCTGGCGTACTACTCCTCACAAGTGCTCTAAACCCGCAACTGAACTCTGGTCCCCCACCTTTCGTGTCCCTACCTTTCCCTCTAGATTATAAGCCTTCGGGAAGGGTCCTCCTCCTTTTGTGTCCTACCTGATCATGCACCTCCATTACTGTGCACCCATGCTATGCATCTGAGTGAACCTAACTTGCCTAATCCCCATGCTCCCCTCCAGTGACTGACTAAGCATTACCTTGTACTTATACTGTGCTGCGTGATCTGGTTTTTCTTGTATTCCTGTATTGTCATATTGCTGTATGTCACCCCTAAATTTTGTCTGTAACCTAAAGTAATGTCCAGCGCTGCGTAATATGTTGGCCCTTTATAAATACAATAAATAAAGAAGTAAATGTAGCTTATAATTAGAAGCTGTTTAGTGCTTTATTTAGTTCTCACCTTACTTACCCCATTCTTAACTTGACAAAGTTTAAGGGCTTAACCTCCCTGGCATTATGATTATTTCCATATTTAAGGTCTAAAAGCTGTGCAATTTTTTCACAAGCTTTTAGACCCTAAAAACAAGAAAAAAAACATACCACAGAGAGATCTGCAGCAGCTCCTGCATATAACTCACTCAGGCACGGGATTACCGCTCTGAGCTGCGGATTTCTGTCCCGAGCCTGACTCGGCATTACCACTCAGGAGGTTAAGTCCATTTCTTTCTTTTTCTTTTTTTTTTTTTAAAACAACCTAAATAACTTTGTACCCCCACTTTTCAAAACCCAATGTATTTACCTTATATCATCTTTAAATTCAGGGACATATACATCCCAGTATCTAGCCAGACAGCTATGGAGTATGGCACCACTTGAATAGCACTGCTCTGACTCTTCTACTCCAAACCTCATCTACACATCCCTTAACGTGTCATGTTGCTCCAACATTGCAACACCAGCTAACATTTCACCTGGAAAGGCATACCTTATGTCCACCAATGTATATTGAGGTAAGCTCAGTGGCAGGAAAAGCAATTTCTCCAACCAATCAACAGCAAAAGGAGCAGGTGAGTGGTGTGTGTTCCATGAAGGCTTCCAGCAGTGACTGAAGGAAATCAGGCAGCTGTTGCCTCAGTGTTACATTATCACTGGATGATTAGGAATAAGAGGGGGGATTAATATATGGTATCTACGCTCCCCATTATTGTTTTTATACATTGTACAGGACTATGGCAGTTGTATAATAATAATAATAATAATAATAATAATAATAATAATAATAATAATAATAATAATAATAATAATAATAATAATATTAATAATAATAATAATATTAATAATAATAATAATAATAGCTTAAGTATTAAACTCAAAATAAAAAATATTATAAAATGAAAACAGCAAAAATAATACATTTTACAGTCTAAATAAAGCACAATTTCAGCCTGCCTTCTAGATTATTCTCATTACTGCTATTACCTGAAGCCATTAATAAGCCTATTCTTTATATTTTTTTCTGTAGAAAACATACAATTAAATAAGAAATTATTCTTACTTGGGGCTTCCTCCTGCTCCCTGTAGGAACTGGTCTTCCTCACCATTGTCCCAGGCCTCTATGTTTTCCTGCAGTCAGCTGCATTCCCAGCCTTGGGAATGCAAGTCTTTGGCCATGCTGCCATAGTCGGGAGCACTTCTGCAGTTACATTTTTAGTGAACTGCTTATGCGCAGATTGGAGCAGTTATAGGAGTAAAAATGAGGATGTGCATGGCCAGGACCGCGCATGCGCAGTGGAGCGCAACTGGGCTGGTTGAAGAATTTAACGTGGTACACTGTGGGAGAACGGAGTAGCCCAGGAGAATTATGAGGGAGCCCCCGGTAAATATAAACGCTGTTTCATCTGTTGTACACTTTAAGTACTATTATTGGATTAATGCAACAATGTAAATATACTTTGTAATCTCATGTTTACTTTAAGCATAGAAAAACAGCTCTCTACAATGTAACACAAAAAACATGGAGAGGCTCCTGGTGTAACCAACAGCAAGAATAGGAAGTTGCATTGGTCTCTCTAACATGAAAGAACAAGGTTAATTCTACATACCTATGTGTTATTAAAGGGAAGGTTCAAGCAAAAAAAAAATGAGTTTTACTTACCTGGGGCTTCTACCAGCCCCATGTAGCCATCCTGTGCCCTTGTAGTCACTCACTGCTGCTCCAGTCCCCCGCTGGCAGCTTTCTGACCTCGGAGGTCAGGGCCACATTGCATAAATTTTTACGCATTCCAGCTAGTGCAGGAACAAAAATGTACGCGTTGCACCACTAACGCGTAAAAATGTATGCGTTAATGTTCCTGCACGAACGGGAATGTGTAAAAATGTACGCAATTCGGCCCTGACCTCCGAGGTCAGAAAGCTCCCAGCGGGGGACTGGAGCAGCAGTGAGTGACTACGAGGGCACAGGATGGCTGCATGGGGCTGGTAGAAGCCCCAGGTAAGTGAAACTCATTTTTTTTTTTGCTTGGACTTTCCCTTTAAGGATAGTTCACAAAAACTACACCTTTAGCTCCAGGCAAATACTCAACATTGTCATACAGCTCGGTTCAGTGTAATGTCAATCTACTCAGGCCTTGTCATTAAAATGAGTCATGTGTTATGCGATCATTAGTAAAAGTATACTTAATAATGGACAGGTGACAACAAAAAAAAGAGATGCCTGCAAAGTTTTCCATCATGTTTGTTAGGCTGTAAGTAAAGTAAATCATAGGTTGGTAGCCATGCTAACAGTCTTGTTTAGTCTTACTCTTACTTAGTGATCATCGTTAGCAGTAGAAACAAAATACCTGACTCTCATCTTAACTTGGGAACATTTCCATACAAGGAACTGAAAGTCAAAATGAAAATACACTCCAAAAATAACACAATTTAACAATGTATAGATTTAAAGACTTTCCCTTTTATACCGCCATAAAGTCACCATTGCACAGAAAACGTTTGCTCTCCGTGCAAAATGTAGGTGAACTTTGAAGCCTATAAAACCTTAAACTTACTTGAGCTCCTGTAATTTGTATCTATACATTTCATTTTCCAGTGCATACAAGTTCATTTTCTTTATGTGACAGTTATGGTGATGAATACCAGGCCCCTTATACAATGGACTTTTTCTCCTCAATTTTCTCCCCGGAGCTAATTTTCAATCATCTTATTAAAGTAAGTGTTCAGCACTCTGCAATCGAAAAAGTAGGTGGGAAAGTAAAGTCAACATTATTGTGATTTTGTTCTTGCTTGCTGGTGTCTTGAAAGGCATTTTATGTGGAAATATCACCTAGGAGGAATCTTAAGAGAAAATGTCAATTGAATAAGAGCCTTTGAGACGCATGTATGGCATAATTCTTAAAGAGGAGCTGTCATCCATACAATCTCAGAAAAAAAAACACATATATAAGTATATAAATACTTGCTCTACTTGCATTACATATGGATTGCGTTTATGTTTTGATTTTAGTGATTTTTATTTAGTAAAAAAAAGAGAAAATCCTTCTTAGGATTCTCCATTTGAACTGTGCCTATGTTAAAGCCAATCCTGATGTCATTCTCTCCCTTATTCTCCTCTGCCTGACTGTGTATGCATTGCCCGCCCTCCTCCCAGTCTTCAAACACTCCCACCCAGCTCTGCAATAGAAAGTGCATTGTCTCAGCATGAGAAATATTGGCCAATCAGAGAGGAACAGAGGTGTGGCAGGAGAAAACAGGGGGAAAGAGACTTCAGCCAATCAGGCTGCATTAGTTATGTCTGAGGAGAATGGAAAGAAGCAAAAAAAGGACAACCCAGCATGCCCTGTAACTTCCATTGTGCAGCAATGTACCAAATAAGAGTCAGGGAAACTTAGGAATTATCATTTATCAACAAGAAAAGTAAGAGTGATTTTAAATTTTGGGTTGCCTGGTTAGCATCCTTATTACTTGTTTACCAGATAAAATAAAGAATTGATTTTTTATTTCATGCCCGGCAGTTAAACTGTAAAGTGGTATGAAACTCGGCATTTCCTTTTTTGTTCTAAAAGGTTATTTAAAGCATAAAATCTACCACTGCAAAAAAAGTCAGCAAAACAGCATTCAAACAGTTAAACACAGCACTTTTTTTTTTCAAGGAAACATTCCTTGCTTCTGTGGAAAGCTTCTGACCCCATCCAAAGAGGTGATAACAGTATATTTTGTTTACATTCCTTAGACAGATACATTCGGTAAACAGCAGTCTGCCGAAACTGAGCTGTATTTGGCTGAGAAGCAGAAAAAGCTGAAAGTGATAACATAGATTTTATTATATAAATACAGCAGCTATGTAATAAAATGCAATGATATCTTTCAGAACACATAAACTGTACTGTGGGAATTTGTAATTTGCAAACAGACAATATGGCTTGTGCACAAAAACAAAATATAATAACTGAATATATATATATATATATATATATATATATATATATATATATATATATATATATATATATATATATATATATATATATATATATATATATATATATATATGTATATATATATATATGTATATATATATATATATATATATATATATATATATATATATATATATATATATATATATGTATGTATGTATGTGTGTATGTGTGAAAGGCTGCCATTCCCATAGTAATATTTCACAGTAATCAGGCCAGAGTCCTCACACTTGGCACAGTTAGTCACTTGGTGGCAGAGTTTACAAATCCAGGAAAGGTGGGCGGAGCATTAGACAAAGAAATCAAATTTCAGCCATCCATTTTCAATGGGAAAATCTAAACTGCAGCCATTCTTATGCTGGGAATCCACGGTTAGATCCGGCGGCTCGTCCCCATCGGCGCTTCCTTATCTTCTGCTCGATTTCCGCTATTGTCCGCCCGCGGGTATCGAGCAGGGAATCGATCCGCGCGGTGATCGGACATGTCGGAAATTATCAATCGAGCCATCAGCGGCTCGACTGATAAGAATTATCGACACGTGTATGCCCAGCATTAGACTGTTAATTGCAGGGTTTACAAACTTGCCACACTTGGTCACTAGGTGAATGAGATTAAGATTCAGGAAAGTGAGTGGAGCCTACAAGAGCCAGTCAAAATTCACCTATTGATTTTCAAGGGGAATATTTAAACTGCTGACATTTTTACACTGTTAATGGCAGAGGCTTCAAACTTGCTACAGTCAGTCATTGGGTGACTGGGGTCCAAATTCATTAAAGGGGCAGAAGCAACAAACAGCCAATCAATTTTATTTAGTGGATAAACTGCTTCCATTCACATATTTTTGATGCCAGGAACCTGAAAGCTCACAGACTTATAATTGAGTGACTGTGTGTCAAGGTTACAAAAAGTAGGTGGAGCCAAAAACAAATTTCCCTGAGAAAATATAAACTGCAGCCATTCTTACACTGTTAATGGCGGGGTTTTAAACTTTGCACAGTTGGTTACTGGGTGACTGAGATTAATATTCAGTGATGTGGGTGGGCCTAAAATAGCCAATCAAAATTCACCTGTTGATTTTCAAGTGGAATCTTTAAATTGCTGCCATTTTTACACTGTTAATAGCAGATGCCTCAAACCTGGTACAGTCTGTCACTTGGTGACTGGGTTTCTAATTCTGTGAAAGTGAAAGGGGTGGAGCCACAAACAGCCAATCTGATTTGTTTAATTTTTTAGGAATATACACATTATTGACACCAAAGACACCAAAGCTCATAAAGTTGGTAATTGTGCGACTGTTAAATAGATTAGAAAAAGTGGGCAGAGCCAACAACTTAATTTTTTACATGGAAAAATATAAACTGCAACCATTCTTACGCTGTTAATGGCAGTTTTCTCAAACTTGACACAGTTGGCCACTGGGTGACTGGGATTAATATTCAGGAAAGTGGGAGGACCTTACAACAGCCAATAAAAAATCACCTATTTATTTTCAAGGGGAATATTTACATTGCTGCTATTCTTACATTGTTAATGGCAGAGGTCTTAAATCTGGTACAGTCTGTCATTGGGTGACAGGGGCTCAAATTCTGGAAAGGGGCAGAGCCACAATCAAACAGATTTGTTTAATTTCAATGGAAAATGCAAATTATTGATGCCAAGGCCCCTCATAAACTTGGTGATTGAGTGACTGTGTGTCAAGGTTACAAAAAGTGGGCAGAGACAAATACAAATTTCACTGGGGAAATGTGAACTGCAGCCATTCTGACACTGTTAATGATGATGCATCAAAAGTAAAGATGGCAATTGAATTGACATGCTGCAGGAGTCAGATTACATGGCTAAACTGAAGGAAAACTTCTCTTCTCAGCAGAGAGGCGGTGATTGTAGAGCACATGTGTGGAGTTTTACTCTATGAAAATAGGGGTAATCCTTGCACCTCTAAGACCCATTGCAGCCAAGCAGAAAGCAACAGTACACCACCAGCAAAGCTTGCCTGATAAAATAACTGCAACATTTTTTTCAGGTCAAAGAAACTAGACCTAACATGAAGTATGATTCACAGTCAGTCTCAATAATTGTTAACAGGTAGGTCAGCTCTTTGTTATGCTCAACCTGAAAAGTGAAGATCCACTGAAATAATAGAAGTTCAAGATTGATTTGTAGTTGGAGCTTGTAGAGCATCCTTTGTAGAATGTTAACTACAGCTAGGGGATTTTGGCTCGCAGATGCATTTCAACAGCCAATATAGACCAGTTAAATCAAGGTTGGATCTCAGAGACCGACTGCACCCTTCTCACAAATTCTCACTGATTTGCTACAACCTGAAGCTAGGTCTGGGAATATCTTTATATAAAGGGGGAGGGTGGAAGGAGGTGCCCCAGGGATATCAAATATTTAAAAACTCTCATGCAAGGAATGGGAAAAATACATTTTTATGGACACAAAGACAATGGGCTTGATTCACTAAAACGTGCAGTTAGCACGCCTAAAAGCTTTGCACGTGCAAACTAGGGTGCTAAGTAGTTTGCACGGGCAAAGCTGTTACTTGTTTGGTGCACGCGAAATGTCGCACCAGTGCGCGTGAAACGTTGCATCGTCCGCATGCAAAGTTAGCATATCATGCTATTTTGCATGTGGATGGTGCTACGTTTCATGTGCAACGCTAAACTTTGCGTGCACAAACTTTTGCGCACATATTACCACATGCAAAGGCACTTTAAACGTGCAAAGGGGCTTTTCAATGGCATACTAACACTTAGCATGCTTTAGTGAATCAAGCCCAACATGTTTCACAGGCATTACCAGCTTCCTCAGGTCAAGAGTAGTGCATCTGTAAGACAGAACCATGGACTTGGAGTGCCTCAGTGTGCAGTAGCACAGACACGATTGGGCTCAGCTTTTTCCGGTGAAGCACGAGTGGGTCCGTGCTAGTGTGCATGCACGAGCCAGTTTTTTCCGGAGGTTCCAGTGCTAGGGAACTGGCTGATAGAGATGGATGGGGAAGCCTCTGGAGGATCCAGAGGTGTCCACGTCCCAAGGTGAGTACTCCTTAGGGGCACTTTTTTTTCGCAGGTACACTTCAGAGAAACACAGTGAACTATGCTAACCTAAATTAATGTCCAGCGCTGCGTAATATGTTGGCGCTTTATAAATACAACAAATAAATAAATAAAATAAATAATATGCTAGTAACCATGTGTGAAAAAAATGCAAAGGTAAAAAGCTAGGAAAACATAAATTGTCTATGTTTAAGGTACAACCAAGCATAGGCTTGGTCATAGCACCACTGATGTGCTGAAGGAGAAATAAAGTGAAAGGTAGTTAACACTAATTGCTAACCAATCCAATTTTATTCTAAGTATGTCAAGATGTTCCTATTTTGTTGAAATCCTGTAAAGCTTAGTTGGTTAGATGTTTGAAGTAAACAAAAAGAGTCATCACTTCTCGTTAGTGCATTTTTCATTTACTACATCACTTTCATGTATGTTTAATGTTTTGCTGTAATTTATATTCATAAAAAGCTCCGAATCATTTAAATGATCATTTTAATTGTTCATGCAACAGTATCAGTATCACAAATGATCACATTTCTATGATTTTGATTCATTGTTTACAATTCAGTTTCTGATAAAGAAATTCTTTTCTGATTTTGGATTAAGCAGCTAATTATATCAGGTGACTACCCTATCAATTTACTATCAGATACAATATATAATATGATTTTGATAATGCAGTTTTTCAATTTTTTGGTTATACTTCACACCATAACATTCTACCACCACTACACTGTTCAATTTTTTTTTCTACGAACAAGCCAGGGATGTAAAATAGTGTTAAGATGATAGATGTATATGTTGAATATTTTCTGCACTTGTGTGTTAAATTCAGTGTTTCTAAGAAAACAATTTAAGTAACTTAAAATCAATATTAAAACACTGCATGCCTGGTATTGTAATGACGCTCTCTGCAATTATGCAATTTATAGGAGTGTGTGTTTAACCACTTTTGGACAGTGGTGATTGAAATCTCTACGCTGTTTGTGAGCTGTTATTCCTGCCAGGGCATAGATTTCACTCACCACCACCATGCACTGTGGCCAGTCTCGTTGCTTCTGCCGATTGCGCCGTTCTCTTCCCGCCGCAGCTTACTCAATCTGCTGTCCGTATGACAGCAGAGCTCTGTAAGTCAGTCAGGAGCTGATTTCATTGTCTCCTGACCCTGTCATCAATGTGAGCCAATCTCTCATTGGCTCACATTGATGACGGGGTCATAAGCCAATGAAATTGGCTCCTGACTGGCTCAAAGAGATCTACCATCATAGAGATGGCAGAGCGGGTGGGCTGAGGCGATGGGTGAGCTGCGTGAATGGCGGTTGTTGTAATTAAGTGTGGTTATTCTTCGATATGCAACGGTTTTTAGTAACAGCAGTCTCTGGTCCTTAAGGGGCCAGAGACCGCTGGTATTGAAGGGGTTCAAATTTTGAAATGTTTTGACGTGCAGAACTTCTTGTTTTGGACCCTGTAAGCAATGTTACTAACACAAACATATTTTGTTATTATTTTAATAGTACAATATTATGCTGCAATGGCATTTCAGCTTACAAAATACATTAAGAATCCTGACATGTTTGAAAAAAAAGGCACTGTGGTGATTGCAAGAGTACAACTGTGTTAACTTCACATACTTGAAAATATGTCTTACTGGTCAGTGCAACTTTCTGATACTGAGGAGTATTTATAACACTCCTGGACTTACATGTACCATACATTTCAGATGTCTATCAAAACTTCACTCTGTGTATCTTCTGTTAAATATTGTCAAATCTTATTTTACAGTGCTGGTGGTATTGTTACATCCTGTGAATCCAAAGGTTAATAAAACACAATGGATTAGCTTGTTGATAGATGTTTTCACTTTTCACTGTTCAACGTCTATATTTTCATTTTCAATGTGCCGAGTGGTGGTACTTGCTTGTCAATGATTTACTGAAGAACTTCATAGTTCATTACTCTTGGTCTTGGAGCTACCAACTGTTGATATAAATTTAGATTTTTTGATTTTTTTTTTTAAATTACAAAAGAGATTAGTTAAACATTTTAAGTATAACTAAAATGAAAACTACAATCAGAGAAAGAACATGTGTGCATCAAACAAGTGAACCTGACAAATCTGGCTTTGCAAATTTGGCCTATTGGCTAATCACGAGACATTGCTCATGTAAATAAGCATTTGCTTTTGCATGCCTAAATATGCAGGGTCAAAACCAAAAACCGCAAAACAATCGCCCTGCGGGAATTAGTTCATGCTATACAGCACTATCCAGGGGCGCCACGAGGAGGCTTCCCATTGCCCCCATACAACCGGGGGGCCGCGGGGGTCATGAGCAATGTCTCGTGATTAGCCAATAGGCCAAATTTGCAAAGCCAGATTTGTCAGGTTCACTTGGTTGATGCACACATGTTCTTTCTCTGTTGTAATTATAACTAAAATGAAATTGGAGGGCGACTGTAATAAAAAAAACAAAACAAAAACAAAACAACTACACACACACAAATCAAGCAATAAGAAATAAAAAGAGAAGAATGTCATAAGAAGGAAACAGGAAGAAGAGGACCAAGGAAGTAGAAACTTGTTGAGATAACAGCTCCTACCAAGCCAAAATTCACAATGGAAAAGGGAAGTGTGCAGTGGAGGAAAATTGCTCTGTCGATTTTGAAAGGAGCAACAGCAAAACACAGTGGAAGGCTCCCTGCACACTGCAAATCCGTTTTCTGATTCTGATTCCGATTCCGATTTTCATTTCCGATTTTCCCTGAATACATTCAACAGAAAAACGGATAAAAAATGCAGCATGCAGTAAAGATTAAAAATCTGAATCAGAATTGGAGGTAAAAAACGATTAAAAAGCGGAATCGGAATCGGGAATGCATGCAGTGTGCAAGAGGCCGAAATGCTTGGCACTAATGACAATTTATTGCTTCATTCACTTAACTTCACAAAGCATGCATAAAAGTGCACTTTTAAGCCTCAGAAGAAGCTGATTAAGCGAAACGGCCGTCAGGCCATGCACCCAGCAGCACCCACTGTCACCCCCATGTCCCCACAACGCTGCTCACGATAAGTGTCACTTTTTATACTGCGTGCTATGCACACGATGGACTCTTTATGCATGCTTTGTGAAGTCAAGTGAATGAAGCAATACATTGTCAGTAGTGCCAAGCATTTCCACTGTCTTGTTGTTGCTGCATTGAACTGCTTTGGCTTTGAGCACACTGACAAGCTGCACACAGGAGTCATCCTTTCCACCATCTTTGTGATCTCTTGCTACTGTGATTTTGAAAGGAGCTGTTTGGACTCAATACCACTTTTATAAGGTCCATTCCAATATGAAAGCCTACACTTTCTAGTGCATGGACTAAGCTTCCCAGCTAATTAAGCTTCAACAAACCATCGGCAAACAACCTTTATATCATAAAATGGCACAGGAATCCTTAGATCATAGATTGTCCTATATCACTTGCTGCTAACTTCAGTTGATATACACATTATCCCACAACAATCACATGACTTACAGTACAGGCTTCTGGTTTTGAAAACATTGGGCAAGGCTTTTTTAAAACATTGGGTGAAGGCATAGTGATCTAAGAAAGGATTTCCTTTGACTTCTTTACCAGTTAACACAGCAATGAAGGGAGTGGAAAGTTAACTAAGCAAAGTGTTCCACCCACAAAATGATTCTGATAATGATTAGCAGAGCACAGGAATATAAGTAGAATGTAAAAAAAAAAATCACAAACAGATCCAGAAATAGTTACTCAAAACTATAAAGAGGATATGGCTGCAATACTGTAGTCTTGCTATATTTTTCAACCTCACTGCTATGGTAATCTACAGTATATGGGTCTATAAATTGATCTGGATTTCTAAGACTGACAACTCAATTATACAGTACCTCCCTCATCCAGCATTTCCCTTTTTATCAGCCTTTGAACCAACAAAAAAGCAAAAATGTGGGTAGGGCTGCAGTTATATCACCCAACTACTATTTGCAAGAAACTTTGAATCAGGATGATACTATTTATTAGTGAAATTAAAATAATAACAGTAAGCTTTTGACTGTGAAGCCTTCTTCAGACTCAATCCTGTTTGAAGTCTGAAGAAGGCTGCACAGCCGAAAGCTCACTTTTATTTTTTGAAGTTATCCAATAAATGGTATCATCTTAAATCAAAACTTTTTGCTTTTACTGATGGCTAACACGATACAGTACTCTCCTGCTCCAACTAAAATGTAGTACTTGACCCTGACATCTGATGCAGTACTTCATGCAGCTGTTTGTCCCTCAGAGGGGTTCACAATTTGATCCCTAGTCATAGTTCTAAGGCAATTTTTTGGGGGGTAAGCCAATTAACTTGTCTGCATATTTTTGGTATGTAGAGTGAAACATATATAAGCATGGGCAGGAAATACTAACTGCATGCAGATAGTAGACTGGCCCAGATTTGAACCAGGGACTCAACACTGCAAGGCAAACAAAGCTATCCACTGTGCCACCAAGGCAGCCGCATTATTCTATATATTGATTGCTGTGCTACATGTTGTGGTACATCAAATTCAGAGAGTACAGTTAATCTCTCCAAATGAAAATATATATACAGTGGGTTGCAAAAGTATTCGCCCCCTTGAAGTTTTCCACATTTTGTCACATTACTGCCACAAACATGCATCAATTTTATTGGAATTCCACGTGAAAGACCAATACAAAGTGGTGTACATGTGAGAAGTGGATCGAAAATCATACATGATTCCAAACATTTTTTACAAATAAATAACTGCAAAGTGGGGTGTGCGTAATTATTCGGCCCCCTGAGTAAATACTTTGTAGAACCACTTTTTGCTGCAATTACAGCTGCCAGTCTTTTAGGGTATGTCTCTACCAGCTTTGCACATCTAGAGACTGAAATCCTTGCCCATTCTTCTTTGCAAAACAGCTCCAGCTCAGTCAGATTAGATGGACAGCGTTTGTGAACAGCAGTTTTCAGTTTTTGCCACAGATTCTCGATTGGATTTAGATCTGGACTTTAACTGGGCCATTCTAACACATAGATATGTTTTGTTTTAAACCATTCCATTGTTGCCCTGGCTTTATATTTAGGGTCATTGTCCTGCTGGAAGGTGAACCTCCGCCCCAGTCTCAAGTCTTTTGCAGACTCCAAGAGGTTTTCTTCCAAGTTTGCCCTGTATTTGGCTCTATCCATCTTCCCATCAACTCTGACCAGCTTCCCTGTCCCTGCTGAAGAGAAGCAACCCCAGAGCATGATGCTGCCTCCACCATATTTGACAGTGGGGATGGTGTGTTCAGAGTGATGTGCAGTGTTAGTTTTCCGCCACACATAGTATTTTGCATTGGCCAAAAAGTTCCATTTTGGTCTCATCTGACCAGAGCACCTTCTTCCACATGTTTGCTGTGTCCCCCACATGGCTTGTGGCAAACTGCAAATGGGACTTCTTATGCTTTCTGTTAACAATGCCTTTCTTCTTGCCACTCTTCCATAAAGGCCAACTTTGTACAGTGCATGACTAATAGTTGTCCTATGGACAGATTCCCCACCTGAGCTGTAGATCTCTGCAGCTCGTCCAGAGTCACCATGGGCCTCTTGACTGCATTTCTGATCAGCGCTCTCCTTGTTCGGCCTGTGAGTTTCGGTGGACGGCCTTGTCTTGGTAGGTTTACAGTTGTGCCATACTCCTTCCATTTCTGAATGATCGCTTGAACAGTGCTCCGTGGGATGTTCAAGGCTTTGGAAATCTTTTTGTAGCCGAAACCTGCTTTAAATTTCTCAATAACTTTATCCCTGACCTGTCTTGTGTGTTCTTTGGACTTCACGGTGTGGTTGCTCCCAATATTCTCTTAGACAACCTCTGAGGCCCTCAAAGAGCAGCTGTATTTGTACTGATATTAGATTACACACAGGTGCACTCTATTTAGTCATTAGCACTCATCAGGCAATGTCTATAGGCAACTGACTGCACTCAGATCAAAGGGGGCTGAATAATTATGCACACACCACTTTGCAGTTATTTATTTGTAAAAAATGTTTGGAATAATGTATGATTTTCGTTCCACTTCTCATGTGTACACCACTTTGTGTTGGTCTTTCATGTGGAATTCCAATAAAATTGATTCATGTTTGTGGCAGTAATATGACAGAATGTGGAAAACGTCAAGGGGGCCAAATACTTTTGCAACCCACTATATACAGTATATATATTGTAAAGTTGGGGTTCGCAGCCAGCACGCAGTACACAGTTAGTATAAAAACAAAGTCCATTTATTTAACCAGCAGGGTATTAAACAGCTTGAAATCAGCAGTAAAAGGAAAATAACAGGAAGCTTACTTCAGCTTTGGTAAAGGTAAAGTCCAGTTTGTTCAGATACAGCAAGTCTCCAACAGGACCAAACCACACATAATTCACAGTCCAGTGTGTGGCCTGGCCTTCAGCAAGCTTTCAGCAATCTTATTTGCAATACTCTATAGACAAGAGTTTCAGTAGCCAGCATGCTACTCCTCCAAACACCTTCCCTGACTGCCTGTCAGAGCAGCCCTTATGAATCTCATTACCTGAGCTGAACAGCCCAGAGGAAAACAGGTGTGGCCCGAGGTGGGATGGGAAGGCCCGCCCATCCTTCCCTCCCATCCCAGGAGTCCGGCCCTGAAAAGAAAAAAAAACACACAGGCAGCAATTGCTTGCTGCCTAAAAACCCGGGCTCCTTTCCACGGACCACACGTGCTTAAAGGGACCAGAGTCCAAACAGCGGGGAAACATATCTCCCGTCCAGCACCCAGCCTTGATGACCTCTACATATCCCCCCCCTCTGCCTCAACCCCGAGGAGGCGGTGGAGGCACTTTGACCCACCATGCAATGAACTCGGGAAAGAGCATCAGCGTTCTGATGCTCTTTTCCAGGCCTGTGTTCCACCAAAAAGTTGAACTCCTGGAGAGAGAGAAACCACCGGGACACTCTGGCATTCGTACCCCTATTCTGTTTCATCCAATACAGAGGTGCATGGTCGGAAATGAGCCTGAACTTCCTGCCCAGCAAATAGTAGCGTAGGGAGTCCAGAGCCCATTTTATGGCCAGGCATTCTCTCTCCACAACCGCATAGTTTTTCTCAGCCGCTGTCAGCTTCCTACTGAGAAAAACTACTGGATGTTCCTCACCATCAATCACCTGGGAGAGCACCGCCCCCAATCCCACATCTGAGGCATCTGTCTGCACCACAAACTCTCGGGTGAAATCTGGGGCTACCAGGACAGGATTTTGGCACAATGCTAACTTTAACTCCATAAACGCTTTGTCGGTTTCCCCAGTCCATTGGATCATTACTGACTTGCGGCCCTTCGTCAAATCAGTCAAGGGGGCTGCCAGGGTGGAAAAATTGGGGATGAAGCGTCTGTAGTACCCCACTATGCCTAAGAAAGCACGAACCTGCTTCTTACTGACGGGGCGGGGCCATTCCTGGATTGCCTCAACCTTGTTCACTTGGGGTTTCACCAACCCCTTTCCGACAATGTACCCCAAGTACTTCGCCTCTTCCATACCTAGGGCACATTTCTCGGGGTTCACTGTGAAACCCCCTTTTCTCAACGCATCCAGGACTGCTTGTACCTTCGGCAAGTGGGACTCCCAGTCTGAGCTGAAAATGACAATGTCATCCAAATAGACTGACGCATATCTCTGATGGGGACGCAGCAACCTGTCCATGACTCTCTGGAAGGTGGCGGGGGCAGTCTGCAACCCAAAAGGCATCCGCTTGTATTGGAAATGCCCCTCGGGTGTGGAAAATGCAGTTTTTTCCCGAGCTTCCTTGGCCAAGGGTATTTGCCAATACCCCTTGGTCAGGTCTAATGTGGAAATGTAACGAGCAGGGCCTAATCTTTCAATCAGCTCGTCTACCCGGGGCATCGGATATCCATCAAACTTGGACACATCGTTCAATTTCCGGAAATCATTGCAGAACCGCCAAGTTCCGTTGGGCTTGGGTACCAACACTATTGGGCTCGACCAATCACTCTGTGATTCCTCAATGATATCCAGCTCTAACATCCGTTTTACCTCTTCCGACACGGCCTTCCTGCGGGCCTCCGGAATTCGATAGGGCTTGATGAAAACTTTTGTCCTGGGCTCAGTTATAATGTTATGCTCGATCAAATGGGTGAGACCCGGCAAATCTGAAAATATCCCCCTGTTTCTCTGGAGAAACTCCTTCACCTGTTGAACCTGCGGCTTAGACAGGGTGGGAGCTATTTTCACACTCTCGATGCTGACCTGGGGCACCACACTCACACCCACCATAACCGGATCGGTTTCTCTCTCTTTCCAGAGCTTCAACAAATTCACATGATATAGTTGAAACGGTTTCCGTTTCCCAGGCTGATGTACCTTATAGTTCACATCTCCTATTTTTTCGATAATTTCGAATGGTCCTTGCCACCTAGCCAAAAATTTACTTTCCACGGTGGGAATTAACACCGCCACTCTGTCTCCTATCTGGAACTGCCTGACCTTTGCTGAACGGTTATATACGCGTCTCTGCGCTTCTTGGGCTGCCATTAGGTGTTCCTTGACCAGGGGCATTACCTTAGCAATGCGTTCTTGCATCTGGGAAATATGTTCCACCACGCTTATATGGGGACTGGACTCACTTTCCCAGGTCTCTTTTACCAGGTCAAGCAACCCCCTAGGTCTGCGCCCATACACCAATTCAAATGGGGAAAAACCGGTGGAGGCCTGGGGCACCTCCCGGACAGCAAACATTACAGCAGGTATCAAACAATCCCAATCCTTTCCGTCTTTTTGTACTACTCTTTTTAACATCATTTTCAGAGTTTTGTTAAACCGCTCAACCAGTCCATCTGTCTGGGGATGGTAGACAGAAGTTCTCATCTGTTGGATTTTGAACAATTTACATAAATCAGCCATAACTTTAGACATGAAAGGAGTCCCCTGGTCCGTAAGGATTTCCCTGGGAAAACCCGTCCGAGTAAACATATTGAATAACTCACGGGCGATGGCTTTGGACGTTGGTTTCCTCAAAGGGAATGCCTCAGGGTAACGGGTGGCATAATCGAGCACTACCAGGATATATTGGTGCCCCCTTGCAGATTTTACCAAGGGTCCCACGATATCCATAGCAATGCGCTCGAATGGAACCTCTATTATTGGCAAGGGCACCAAAGGGTTTCGAAAACGGGACATTGGCGCGGTTAACTGACAGGTTGGGCAGGAAGCACAAAAGTTCTTTACATCGGCCTTTAAACCCGGCCAATAAAACCTGTCAGCAATCCGCGCCTCCGTTTTCTCAGCCCCCAGGTGGCCTCCCAATGCTTCGTTGTGCGCCAAATCTAGTACCATCCTCCGAAAAGTTTGAGGAACCAGCAGCTGTTCTACCACCTCGTCTCTTACTTTTGAGACTCGATACAGTAGATCTCCATGTACTGAAAAATGGGGAAATCTCTCATCAGCCCCAGGCTCCTGGGACACTCCATTCATTACGGTTACCTGCTCTCTAGCGTGGGACAGCGTTGGATCTCGCATCTGTGCAGTAATAAATGTCCCTTTTGATACATCCAGATCGGGGAGCATAGATTGGGGAGAAGATTCCTCATCATCCTCGCCCAACATAATTTGTAATGGGGAATCTTCCCCCCCCTCAGAAACCTGCTCAGGGTCCCGAACTGGATGTTCGAACATCCTTTTATCAACTTGCGCCAATACATTATCATTTTTTAATAACATATTTTCTTTCAAACCTTGACCATCAATCTCTATTGGAGAGGGAGTAGGGGCTAAAACATCTCTAACAGAAGTCCCTCTTACCCTCTCCAAAAGTTCCCAAAACAGTGGAAAGTCTCTTCCCAAAATCACTTTACACATTAGGTTCCTTACCACTCCCACGGCATGAGTGATTGTCCCACAGTCAGTCGCCATTAGTACGGGAACCACCGGATAAGTCTTTGTGTCTCCATGGATGCATACCACCTTCAGTGGCTTTAGTCCAGAAATAATTTTCGTTTTAATTAGATCAGCGTGCACCATGGTCACCATACTGCCTGAGTCCAGTAAGGCTTTCGTAGGTACCTGGTTCACACTGATAGTGCAAACAAAGTTTTCCTGGCACCCCGCCAGGCACACATCATGAGCAAAATATGAAACCCTCCGCAGTACATCACACTGCATGGGCTCCTCCTGTAGTGGACACTGGGCTCTGGTATGGCCCCATGCAGAACATCGCCAACACTGGATAGCACCTCCCCTCCTAGGTGCAGCAACAACAGGTGGCAGACCCTGAGTGGCTCCTGGGGGCCCTTCCCTGTTACTGGAGGTGTTGGTTCCAGGGTTCCATGCAGCACCCTTTCCAAAGGAAGAGAACCTAGCCACACGGGATGAGGTGGGGCCCGCCTGACCCTTTGGGGATAGCAGATCCTCCACGGCAGTGTATCTCTCTACCATCTCCACCAGCTGCTCTGCTGTTTTGGGGTCCCCATGACTGACCCACCGTTGTAGGTTCACTGGTAGGGCACGCAGAAACCGATCCAACACAAATCGCTCCACCATCTGGGGACCGGTGAGGACCTCTGGTTGTAGCCATTTTGTCGCCAGTTGAACTAGGTCATGCATCTGGGACCTGGCTGGCCGATCCAACAGGTATTTCCAACTGTACACCCGCTGGGCCCGAACCGCTGTTGTTACACCTAGCCGGGCCAGGATCTCCGCCTTTAACCGATCATAGTCCAGAGCGTCTGCAGGGGTGAGGTCGTAGTAGGCCTTTTGGGGTTCTCCTGTCAGGAACGGTGCAAGGAGTCCAGCCCATCTGTCTCTCGACCATCCTTCGCGCTCTGCAGTCCTCTCAAAGGTCTTAAGAAAGGCTTCCACATCATCGGTGGGCGTCAACTTCTGCAGAAAGTGACTGGCTCTTACGATCGCTTGGTTGCTAGGGGCAACTCCGGCTGCCTCTCGCCCTTGGGCCATCTGCCGCACCGCCTCAAGTAGCATTTTAGCTTGTGCTTCCGAGGCCTCTCGTAGGGCTTCTGTGGCTTGCTGTTGTGCCGCAGCTTGCGCCTCTGCGGCCCGCTGTTGAGTCGCTGCTTGTGCCTCTGCGGTCTCCCGTAGGGCTTCTATAGCTTGCTGATGTGCCGCAGCTTGTGCCTCTGTGGCTTGCTGTTGGGTCACCATGCTCGCCTGCTGGGCCACCATACTCTGCTGCAGCTGTAAAGTTGCCAAGGCCAACTGCTTCACCACTTCCTCCATGATGCACACAAGAAGACTGGCCCTTTAAATGTCACTTTTTAAATGGAACTTTTTTTTTTTTTTTTTCTTCTTCTCTGCAGTGCTGCGCTGCCCGCATCCGAGCACCAGTTGTAAAGTTGGGGTTCGCAGCCAGCACGCAGTACACAGTTAGTATAAAAACAAAGTCCATTTATTTAACCAGCAGGGTATTAAACAGCTTGAAATCAGCAGTAAAAGGAAAATAACAGGAAGCTTACTTCAGCTTTGGTAAAGGTAAAGTCCAGTTTGTTCAGATACAGCAAGTCTCCAACAGGACCAAACCACACATAATTCACAGTCCAGTGTGTGGCCTGGCCTTCAGCAAGCTTTCAGCAATCTTATTTGCAATACTCTATAGACAAGAGTTTCAGTAGCCAGCATGCTACTCCTCCAAACACCTTCCCTGACTGCCTGTCAGAGCAGCCCTTATGAATCTCATTACCTGAGCTGAACAGCCCAGAGGAAAACAGGTGTGGCCCGAGGTGGGATGGGAAGGCCCGCCCATCCTTCCCTCCCATCCCAGGAGTCCGGCCCTGAAAAGAAAAAAAAACACACAGGCAGCAATTGCTTGCTGCCTAAAAACCCGGGCTCCTTTCCACGGACCACACGTGCTTAAAGGGACCAGAGTCCAAACAGCGGGGAAACATATCTCCCGTCCAGCACCCAGCCTTGATGACCTCTACAATATATATATATATATATATATATATATATACATATAATAATAAGCAGACATAAAATTTTAAAAAAAAAAAATATATATATATATATATATATATATATATTTTTTTTTTTTTTCTTTTTTTCTACAGTTTGTCTTTGATGGATATTTCTCTGAAATTGCCTTTCTCCATAGTCTTACAATTTTTTAAGTCCTACTCACCTTAACATCTGTATTTACTAATCCCAGGCGTGGCTGAAAATTGCTTGTATCTGATTTCACTGACCCTAAAACCAAACAAAAATAAACACAATCTGAACGTTAGAAATACAAAAATTGTAATCATGCACTATTATTTCTCTTAGAAATTGTGGGAGACTTTGCCTAACTTGCTGGTGGAAGTATTTACCCAAACTCCTACACTTTCTCTGTCTACCAGCAGGTACATGTCTCCCATCCATGATTGGCCTGCAGTTCCCTCCTTCACCTGCAGGGAGTACTGAGGACACAGACTATTCCAGACTATGTTCTAAAACAGTGATCTGCAAACATGGCTTTCCAGCTGATAAGAAACTACAAGTTCCACAATGCATTTGCCTTTATGAATCATGACTGTGGCTGTCAGACTCCTGCATTACATTGTGGGACTTGTAGTTCCTTAACAGCTGGAGAGCCGAGTTTGCAGATCACTGTTCTAAGGCTTTATTTAGCCCTGTTACACCCAATCAGCAGATGCACCTGTTCTCCCCATTTAAGAAATGGAACTTTTACTCTGGAAACAGAATATTGCATTGCTTTAAAGGGAATCTGAAGTTAAAAATAAACTAATGATATAATGATTTGTATGTGTAGTAATGCTAAGAAATAAAACAGTATTAGCACAGATATGAGTCTCATATTGTTTCCAGTACAGGAAGAGTTAGAAAACTTCTGTTGTTATCCATGCAAAAGAGCTTCTGTGAGCTCTGCGACTTTATAAAGTCATGGACAGCACTGTCTTTTGAAGCTCTTATCTCGACTGTCTCTCATTGTTTCTTCTTTGTTTATGGTTTTTCTGCAGAGAAAAGTTCAAAGGTTCACTAGCCTGTTCTGGGAAATCAATTAAAATGCTAAGTGCATTGTGGAAACTGCAATTATGAGAGAATGATGCAATGTTATAAAAAAAAAAAAGCTATATACCTGAAAATAAAAAATATGGCACTATGTTCTTTGCTACTACACAACCAATTCATTATATCATGAGTTTTTTTTTTTTTTTCGCTTCAGTGCCACTTTAACTGAGAGCTGTTGTACTCTACTACCTTCATTCCTTTCACCTGTTCAGTACCAGAAGGATGCACATAAGAATGGCTGGCTGATTAATGTTTGTGCAATCCTACTTTAGGGGCCAATTTAGGTGGTTAAAGTGGTGCACTAATTAACACTAGAATTACCGAGGTGATTTAGTTCAAGCAAACAAATGGAAATGTGCTTGTTTTCAGAACAAAAGAAAGAGAACAATGGAGCTGATGGCATGTTAAAAAACTCAGCAGGGGTGCTACTAAGTGTGAGCTCAAGGGAATTTACGCAAATCTGCGCAAGAATGGTAAATCTAGTGTTAAAGCCAACCTACAAGAATAAATGAATGAATAGGTTCAAATGATGGTGGTTGTCCAACACTTCTCTATTAAGTGGCAGTCGTGAGCCTTTCGTAAATCTTACATGCACAATCAGCCAGCTCTTCTCCAAGCTACATCCCTAAACCCAGTTTCTAGGCTTAAATGCACCCAGGGCAAGGGTGTAAAAATTGGGCCCCCCCCCCCGAGCAAGGTATGGGTGCCCGCAGTATAGGTTAGCCAGGTCTAGTTGCACTTAGTATAGGTCCCCCCAGTATAGGTAGCCAAGAATAGGTACCCCAGTATAGGTAGCCAGGCATAGGTGAGCCAGTATAGTTGCCCCCGCTATAGGTTAGCCAGGTAGGTGCCTCCAGTATAGGTAGTCAGTATAGCTGCCCCCAGTATAGAATAGATAGGCAGGCGCCCCCGGTATAAGTTAGATAGGTAGGTGCCCCAGTACAGGTTAGCTAGGTGGGTGCCTCTAATATAGGTAGCCAGAATAGTTGCCCCCAGCATAGGTTAGATAGGTAGGTGCCCCCAGTATAGGTTATTTAGGTAGGTGCCTGCAATATAGGTAACCAGTATAGTTGCCACCTGTTTAGGTTAGCTAGGTAGGTGCCCCCAATACAGGTTAGGTAAGTGCCCCCAGTATAGGTTAGATAGGTAGCTGCCCCCCAGTGTAGGTTAGATAGGTAGCTGCTCCCCAGTGTAGGTTAGATAGGTAGCTGCCCCCCAGTATAGGTTAGATAGGTAGCTGCCCCCCCCCCAGTGTAGGTTAGCTAGGTAGCTGCCCCCACTGTAGGTTAGATTAGGTAGGTTCCCCCCAGTATAGGTTAGATAGGTAGCTGCCCCCCCAGTGTAGGTTAGATAGGTAGCTGCCCCCCAGTGTAGGTTAGATTAGGTAGGTGCCCCCCAGTATAGGTTAGATAGGTAGCTGCCCCCCAGCATAGGTTAGATTAGGTAGCTGCCCCCCAGTATAGGTTAGATAGGTAGCTGCCCCCCCAGTGTAGGTTACATAGGTATCTGCCCCCCAGTGTAGGTTAGATTAGGTAGATGCCCCCCAGTATAGGTTAGATAGGTAGCTGCCCCCCAGCATAGGTTAGATTAGGTAGCTGCCCCCCAGTATAGATTAGATAGGTAGCTGCCCCCCAGCATAGGTTAGATAGGTAGCTGCCCCCCAGTGTATGTTAGATTAGGTAGGCACCCCCCCAGTATAAGTTAGATAGGTAGCTGCCCCCCAGTGTAGGTTAGATTAGGTAGCTGCCCCCCAGTGTAGGTTAGATTAGGTAGGTGCCCCCCAGTATAGGTTAGATTAGGTAGGTGCCCCCCCAGTATAGGTTAGATAGGTAGCTGCCCCCCAGTGTAGATTAGATAGGTAGCTGCCCCCCAGTATAGGTTAGATAGGTAGCTGCCCCCCAGTGTAGGTTAGATTAGGTAGCTGCCCCCAGTGTAGATAGAAAGGTAGCTGCCCCCCAGTGTAGGTTAGATAGGTAGCTGCCCCCCAGTGTAGGTTAGATTAGGTAGGTGCCCCCCAGTATAGGTTAGATAGGTAGCTGCCCCCCAGTGTATGTTAGATTAGGTAGGTGCCCCCCAGTATAGATTAGATAGGTAGCTGCCCTCCAGCATAGGTTAGATAGGTAGCTGCCCCCCAGTGTATGTTAGATTAGGTAGGCACCCCCCCAGTATAAGTTAGATAGGTAGCTGCCCCCCAGTGTAGGTTAGATTAGGTAGCTGCCCCCCAGTGTAGATAGAAAGGTAGCTGCCCCCCAGTGTAGGTTAGATAGGTAGCTGCCCCCCAGTGTAGGTTAGATTAGGTAGGTGCCCCCCAGTATAGGTTAGATAGGTAGCTGCCCCCCAGTGTATGTTAGATTAGGTAGGTGCCCCCCAGTATAGATTAGATAGGTAGCTGCCCCCCAGCATAGGTTAGATAGGTAGCTTCCCCCCAGTGTATGTTAGATTAGGTAGGCACCCCCCAGTATAAGTTAGATAGGTAGCTGCCCCCCAGTGTAGGTTAGATTAGGTAGCTGCCCCCCAGTGTAGGTTAGATTAGGTAGGTGCCCCCCAGTATAGGTTAGATTAGGTAGGTGCCCCCCCCAGTATAGGTTAGATTAGGTAGGTGCCCCCCCCAGTATAGGTTAGATAGGTAGCTGCCCCCCAGTGTAGATTAGATAGGTAGCTGCCCCCCAGTATAGGTTAGATAGGTAGCTGCCCCCCAGTGTAGGTTAGATTAGGTAGCTGCCCCCCAGTGTAGATAGAAAGGTAGCTGCCCCCCAGTGTAGGTTAGATAGGTAGCTGCCCCCCAGTGTAGGTTAGATTAGGTAGGTGCCCCCCAGTATAGGTTAGATAGGTAGCTGCCCCCCAGTGTATGTTAGATTAGGTAGGTGCCCCCCAGTATAGGTTAGATAGGTAGCTGCCCCCCAGTGTAGGTTAGATTAGGTAGCTGCCCCCCAGTGTAGGTTAGATTAGGTAGGTGCCCCCCAGTATAGGTTAGATAGGTAGCTGCCCCCCAGTGTATGTTAGATTAGGTAGGTGCCCCCCAGTATAGGTTAGATAGGTAGCTGCCCCCCAGTGTAGGTTAGATTAGGTAGCTGCCCCCCAGTGTAGGTTAGATTAGGTGGGTGCCCCTCAGCATAGGTTAGATAGGTAGCTGCCCCCCAGCGTAGGTTAGATTAGGTAGGTGCCCCCCAGCGTAGGTTAGATAGGTAGCTGCCCCCCAGTGTAGGTTAGATTAGGTAGGTGCCCCCCAGTATAGGTTAGATAGGTAGGTGCCCCCCAGTATAGGTTAGATTAGGTAGCTGCCCCCCAGCGTAGGTTAGATTAGGTAGGTGCCCCTCAGTGTAGGTTAGATTAGGTAGGTGCCCCTCAGTATAGGTTAGATAGCTAGCTGCCCCCCAGCGTAGGTTACATAGGTAGCTGCCCCCCAGTGTAGGTTAGATTAGGTAGGTGCCCCTCAGTATAGGTTAGATAGGTAGCTGCCCCCTAGCATAGGTTAGATTAGGTAGCTTCCCCCCAGTATAGGTTAGATAGGTAGCTGTCCCCTATAATGGAGGGGGGAGCCGGAGCCACGGGGAGGGCAGCCCGACCTCTCCCGGGCCACCCTCCTGCTCCCCCCTCAGATGAAGAGCGAGCAGGCAGGGAGCGCTGTATACAACATACCTCCCTGGCTCCAAGCGGCGCTCTCTCGCCGCCGGTCTCTTCCTCTCTGCCTACATTACACTGATACACATGCTGCTTCCGGCTAAACAGGAAGCAGCGTGTGTATCAGCGTGTAAGCAGAGAGGAAGAGACCGGCGGCGAGAGAGCGGCGATTGGAACGCAGGGCGGTATGTTGTATACAGCGCTCCCTGCCTGCTCGCTCTGCATCTGAGGGGGAGCAGGAGGGCGGCCCGGGAGAGGAGAGGAAGGGAGAGGTTGGGCTGCCCTCCCCGCGGCTCCGGCTCGCCCCTTAATTACAGCGCCCCCCTCCCAACCGCGCCCAGGCGGCGGCCTGCCCATCGTGATTCTACCTGTAGCTGCTAGGGTGATGGAACAGGTGCTGATGGAGAGCTGCATCCACCACGCATCTTAATAAGATCTGATTATGAGCTCCTCCGAGGGAGTCCATTACATAACAGTGATTATGTACTCTGTAAAGTGCGTCAGAAGATGTCATAAATATAAATACCTAATAATAATAATAATAATAATAATAATATGGTATGACATTAGACTATAACGGTTTATGGCTAGAGTTGGGCTGAACGGTTCGCCTGTGAACGGTTCCATGCAAACTTCAGTGGTTCGCGTTCGCGTCCCGCAGGCTAAGTTTTGCGGAAGTTCGGTTCGCCCCATAATGCACCATGAGGGTCAACTTTGACCCTCTACATCACAGTCAGCAGGCCCAGTGTAGCCAATTAGGCTACACTAGCCCCTGGAGCCACTCCCCCCTTATAAAAGGCAGGCAGCGGCGGCCATTATGCTCACTCGTGTGCCTGCGTTAGTGAGAGTAGGGCGAGCTGCTGCAGACTGTCTCTCAAAGGGAAAGATTAGTTAGGCTTAGCTTGTTCCTGGCTGCATACCTGTTCTGTTCAGTGAGCCCACCATACCTGTTCTGTTCAGTGAGCCCACTGGATACCTGCATACCTGTTCAGTGAACCTGCCACTGCATACCTGTTCTGTGAACCCACCACTGCATACCTGTTCTGTGAACCCACCACTGCATACCTGTTCAGTAAACCCACCACTGCATACCTGTTCAGTGAACCTACCACTGCATACCTGTTCAGTGAACCTGCCACTGCATACCTGTTCTGTGAACCCACCACTGCATACCTGTTCTGTGAACCCACCACTGCATACCTGTTCAGTGAACCTGCCACTGCATACCTGTTCTGTGAACCCACCACTGCATACCTGTCCTGTGAACCCACCACTGCATACCTGTTCAGTGAACCTGCCACTGCATACCTGTTCTGTGAACCCACCACTGCATACCTGTTCTGTGAACCCACCACCGCATACCTGTTCAGTGAACCCACCACTGCATACCTGTTCAGTGAACCCACCACTGCATACCTGTTCAGTGAACCTGCCACTGCATACCTGTTCAGTGAACCTGCCACTGCATACCTGTACTGTTCAGTGAACCCGCCACTGCATACCTGTTCTGTTCAGTGAACCCGCCACTGTATTCCTGTTCAGTGAACCTGCCACTGCATACCTGTTCTGTGAACCCGCCACTGTATACCTGTTCTGTTCAGTGAACCCGCCACTGTATACCTGTTCTGTTCAGAGAACCCACCACTGTATACCTGTTCAGTGAACCTGCCACTGCATACCTGTTCTGTGAACCCACCACTGCATACCTGTTCTGTGAACCCACCATTGCATACCTGTTCAGTGAACCCACCACTGCATACCTGTTCAGTGAACCCACCACTGCATACCTGTTCAGTGAACCTGCCACTGCATACCTGTTCAGTGAACCTGCCACTGCATACCTGTACTGTTCAGTGAACCCGCCACTGCATACCTGTTCTGTTCAGTGAACCCGCCACTGTATTCCTGTTCAGTGAACCTGCCACTGCATACCTGTTCTGTGAACCCGCCACTGTATACCTGTTCTGTTCAGTGAACCCGCCACTGTATACCTGTTCTGTTCAGTGAACCCGCCACTGTATACCTGTTCAGTGAACCTGCCACTGCATACCTGTTCTGTGAACCCACCACTGCATACCTGTTCTGTTCAGTGAACCCGCCACTGCATACCTGTTCTGTTCAGTGAACCCGCCACTGTATTCCTGTTCAGTGAACCCGCCACTGCATACCTGTTGTGTTCAGTGAACCCCCCACTGCATACCTGTTCTGTTCAGTGAACCCGCCACCAAAACCTGCACTCTCGTCATGGTGCGCACCAGTCCAGCACAGCCGTCACTACACAAACAGCTGTTTGCGGTGCGTTACACGGTGAGTTTGATGTGTCAGTGTGAAGCAGTACCTTAATTACAGTACCTGATTGATGTATACACATGCAAGATGTTTTAAAGCACTTTAGGCCTGTCATTTAGCATTCAATGTGATTTCTGCCCTTAAAACGCTGCTTTGCGTCAAATCCAGATTTTTCCCGGGGACTTTTGGCATGTATCCCACTCCTCCACCTGGGGGTCCAGGTGTTAGACCCCTTGAAACATCTTTTCCATCACTTTTGTGGCCAGCATAATTTTTTTTTTTTTTTCAAAGTTCGCATCCCCATTGAAGTCTATTGCGGTTCGCGAACTTTAACGCGAACCGAACCTTCCGCGGAAGTTCGCGAACCCGGTTCGCGAACCTAAAATCAGAGGTTCGGCCCAACAGTATTTATGGCATTGCATGCTCCATTGAAGACAATAAGTGGCATGACTATGTACTCTGTAAAGTACTGCGGAAAATGTCAGCGCAACATAAATACATAATAATAGTAATATGGTAGGGCATTAGACTATGGCTATGATAGGATTAGATTTTGAGCTCCTCTGAGGATAGTCAGTGACATGACTATGTACTCTGTACAGTGCTGCAGAAGATAAGATGACAATGCTACATAAATAATAATAATAATAATAATAATAATAATAATAATAATATGGTAGGACATTACTATGGTATTCTCTGAAAAACACCAGAAAAGGTATCGTTGCTTTTTAAATGCATTATAAATATAATAATTCTAAACTAAAATAATCTATTTCTCTCTCTATCTGTGTGGGCCACAAAAATGTCTTGATTGAAAGACTCTGACTGCAGTGACCAGGGCTACCAAAACAGCCATTAACTGGCAGTATTTTTTTTAATCCCTCAATGTGGGTTTAACCTAAATAGATTAGCAGAGTAAAACATGTATAGTTTCTTATGTTTAGGGCTACAAATTTTTAGTTAAAAATCCCAGCACTTGTGAAGTGAAATTGCAACACCATGAATAAATGCTCATAGCCATATCTAAGTCCCAGTACTGGTAAAGGAGAGTGTCATATGCAAAACAATAAAGGACCGCTATCGAAAATAAAATGCAATACATGAGCTTTTAAATAAAATTATTATTGATTATTTTAATTAATTAAAATGAGCTATAAATTAGTTTTCTCCCATATCCCTGCCACTTACAGTAGGCAGTACAAATCCAACAGATCTATCAGGTTTTGGGCTATTTTGTCTCCTAATAGGGGTTTCTCGTGGTTTTCTTTTTTTTTTTTTCCCAAAAGCTCTTACTGAAAGGCAGTTGCTGAGTCCAACTGAAAAAAAAAGTGTGCAAATGAGTAGGTAGGCTGTTTTGAATCCAGCGCTGGAGACTTGGGCGCAGCCGGCGCCACCATAGGCCATAATAGGAACTACGGCTATAGAAGGCACAGGGAGTAACTTCAGCACCGTCAGAAGACAGAGCTGAAGTTGCTTTTAAAACAATAATCTGCAAATTAATTAATTCCCCCACTATCCATGGCAGCCTGGAGGGGGAATAGTAATTAACCCTCCTGGCGGTCTATTCTCCAGGGGGCAGCGCAGCAGGTTTTTTTTTTAAATCATGTAGTGAGCCTAGGGCTCGCTGCATGATAGCCGCTGTGCAGCGGCATCCCCCCACCCGCTTCGATCGCCTCCGGCGATCTCCGAACGGGATTTCCTGGAGGGCTTTCCCCGTCGCCACGGCGATGGGTAAGAAAACGTCACTGACGTCATCGACATCATGACATAATTGGGAGTCCCGATCCACCCCTCAGTGCTGCCTGGCACTGATTGGCCAGGCAGCGCACGGGGTCTGGGGGGGGGGGGCGGCACGGCGCGGCGAGCGGCTGGTCATCGGCGCGGAGTGGCGACGATCGGAATGCACACACAGCTAGCAAAGTGCTAGTTGTGTGTTGCAAAAAAAAAATTATGCAAATCGGCCCAGCAGGGCCTGAGAAAGCCTCCTGTGCGGCTTACTCCGAACCGCCAGGGAGGTTAACACAGCCCGGACTTGTGCGGCAGCAGGATCAGCCATATACCGGCTGTGTCCTGCGCCCAAGTCTCCGGCTGGCTAACATCTAAATAAATAAAGTATTTTCTGAGAATCTTCAGTGAAGATATGGATTACATACTCATATGTAACCTTCCCCCCCCCCCCCCCCCCGAAATTAGTGACACATAACAAAAAAATCATTTTTAAACTGTTTGACTAAATTAAGGTGGAAAGATCAGCTTCAGCCCTGGAACCCACTAGAGCACTTGTTTGAGCATTTAGGGAGTACTTTCAGTCACTAGTGACTTCCCTTAATGCCAATGTAAATGGATGGGACAGATTTCACTAGAGAGATTGCAATTAAGGAAATCGCAATCCCAGGACAAGCAGCATTTTGGGGGTGTTTCCATTATAATAAATTGTATAGGAGCAGGGAAAACGCTCCAAAAATCACTTGCAAAATGCTATCACAAATCACTAGCGATTGTGATAGTGCTTGGCGCTTTTTAGTTTGTTTCAGGCCTCAACTACATTAAAAAAATTGCAAGACCTTTTCTTAGTACACAATTAAACTGGCTAATGGTTACTAGGATTAAGAGGGCTACAAGTAGTCCAAAACATAATGTGCTTTCTTTACAGTATACGCCAAACAGTGTCTCACCTTGACTTGACTGGCCTGTTTCTGGTTTAGCAATATGTTTTTCATAGGGGTCCTTTTCAGAATCATCACGATATGAATACATTTCCGGTTCCATTATCAGACTAATTTAGGTAGAAAAGAAATATAATGCAATTACAAAATATACAGTCACTTACCATAGCTAATATTCAGGGTACAATATTGCTTTTTTTTTTTTTTTTTGTTTAACAATTAGGACTTTTACCCTCCGGTTGGCTTAGATTGAAATGTAATAATAATAATGATAATAATAATATTTCTAATATTTGGATCGTGCTTTTTTTCCTGTCGGAATGGGTATCCAGTTTTTATTGTAGGTTAAAAACTGCATCAACTTTTAAATATAATGGGAAAGGGTCAAGTTAATCTCAGCATTAAAACTGATTAATAACATCCGTTTTTGAGGGTTTAGCTATGCATGTGTCTGATTTTATTGTTTCTTGTATCACAGCTGGGAAAGAGAGGTCCATCACATATGCCTCTCTCAAGGAATGATATAATTGAAACAGGAAGTCAATGTCCCTAAAATGATGGTGTGATGTGTGTGTGTGTGTGTGGGGGGGGGGGGGGGAATAAAATGTCTGTCTGTTTTTATTGCTTTGTCCCGTTTGAGTGTACGTTTACTTCCTGTTCTAATGCCTAGGCATACATTATATCCGGTTCAGCACCGCAGTGCCGAAAATCTCATGCATCCGAGCAATGTTCACCTCCCATTCATTCGCCTATAACTTTATTGCTACTTATTACAATGAATTGATCTATATCTTGTTTTTTCCACCACTAATTAGGCTTTCTTTGGGTAGTACATTTTGCTAAGAATTATTTTTTTTAAAATCCATTTTAACAGAAAGATTAAGAAAGAAATGAAAAAAAATCATTATTTCTCAGTTTTTGGCCATTATAGTTTGAAATTAATATACGCTACCGTAATTAAAACTCATGTATTTTATTTGCCCATCTGTCCCGGTTATTACACCATTTAAACAATGTCCCTATCACAATTTATGGTGCCGATATTTCATTTAGAAATAAAGGTGCATTTTTTCAATTTGCGCCCATCACTATTTATAAGCTTATAATTTTAAATAATATAATAACATACTCTCTTGACATGCATTTTTAAAAAGTTCAGACCCTTCGGTAACTATTTATGTTGTTTTTGTTGTTTTTTTTTGTATTTTTTTGTATTTTTTTTTTAAATAAAAAATGTATGTGGGTAATTTTAGGTGTGGGAGGGAAACTCCTTATTTTAAATGTAAAATAATAATATTGGTTAATTTAAAATGTATGTGGGTGCAGTTTACTATTTGGCCACAAGATGGCCACAGTGAAAAAAGTCCTGGATGTGAACGATCTCGCATCCAGGAACTTAAAAGCAGGGGAGAAGTTTCCTGGGGGCAGAAATACTGCGCTCACTGGATAGAAAGCGTCGGTATTTCTGCGGGGAAGTTAGATCGGTGAATGGGAATTATATTCCCATTCACTGATCGGGGGGCTAGCGGCAGGTGGCGGGAGCGCCCGATCGCGCGCACCATGCGGCCAGAGCAGCAGTGCCTATCTGGACGAGGAAGCTCGTCCAGATAGGCCGAACTGGATATAGAATACCAGGAAAAAAAAAAAGAAAGCAGAGTATTTCAGATTACTATGCTGTAATAATAATGGAGACTCTGTCTACTTTTATTCAACAATATTTTATATGAATTGACAGAGTTGTTCTTTGCTTTCCACCTCCTCATTAACATTTTTAGCTTTAGTGGATTTTAACAACATTCTTCTCAAACTTACAAAAGTTAGTCAAGCAAATATTATTTACTTACCTGAGCTTGTCTGAACGGTGTTGGCGTCTGTGTGAGAAGTACACCAATATCAGAATTATAATAAGGAGCACAACTAAGCCGACGGTCACTCCAGCAATAACTCCAGGCTTGCTAATAGCCATGTTGCACTGCTTTCCATAGTACCAGTACTGATCTGAGAGTTCACAGCTAAAAAGAGAGATAATTGTGGGATATGAAATAAAAGGTTAAAGAGACACTGAAGCGAAAAAAAAATGATGATATTGTGATTTGCATGTGTAGTACAGCTAAGAAATAAAACATTAAGATCAGATACATCAGTCTAATTGTTTCCAGTACAGGAAGAGTTGAGAAACTCCAGTTGTTATCTCTATGCAAAAAAGCCATTAAGCTCTCCGACTAAGTTAGTCGTGGAGAGGGCTGTTATCAGACTTTTATTATCTCAACTGTTCCTGGACTATTTACTTTTCCTCTGCTAGAGGAGAGGTCATTACTTCACAGACTGCTCTGAAAGAATCATTTTGAATGCTGAGTGTTGTGTAATCTGCACATATTATAGAATGATGCAATTTTAGAAAAAACACTATATACCTAAAAATAAAAGTATGAGAATATTTTCTTTGCTGCTAATCTTCTAGTAAGTATTCATAGTACACAACCAATTCACTATATCATATTTTTTTTTCGCTTCAGTGTCTCTTTAAAGGATAAGTGATTTTAGGAATGTTCAAAGAATTGTATGTGGATCCTCACAGCTCTATCACACTGACACAAGTCCTAGCTCTGTCTCCATCAGCTCTTCTAACATCAGCTTACTTGACTGTTCCTGTAGCAGGTGTGAAGAAGATAGGAGATCTAAAATGGGTATTTTCCCCACTACAATAAACCGCCTAGTCCAACCTCATATTTTGTAAATGCATGCAATAGGAAATTTGAATCTTCTAGGGTTTAACGTTTGTGCATGGCACATCTGTTCCTTTTCCAATCTATTTAACCCCTTAAAGGACCACTATCACGAAAATCTTAAAATGCATGTAAACACATACAAATAAGAAATACATTTCTTCCAGAGTAAAATGAGCCATAAATTACTTTTCTCCTATGTTGCTGTCACTTACAGTAGGCAATAGAAATCTGACAGAACCGACAGGTTTTGGACTAGCCTATCTCCTCATAGGGGATTCTCGTGGTTTTGTTTATGTTCAAAAGCACTTAGTGAATGACAGTTGCTCTGTTCAACTGCCAAAAAAGTGTGCAGTGAGCAGGGAGGCTGGCCAGCATCATTGTATAAATCCTTTTCAGGGAATGTATTTATAAAAAATAAAAGCCATGCTGAGAATCCCCATGAAGAGCTGGACTAGTCCAAAACCTGTTGGTAATGTCAGATTTCTACAACCTACTGTAAGTAACAGCAACATGGGAGAAAAGTAATTTACGGTTCATTTTACTCTTGGAAAAATGTACTTCTTATTTGTATGTGATTACATGCATTTTAAATTTTATGATTTTCGCGATAGTTTCGATTTTTTAAGAGCCATGGACACCTTTTAATGACTTCCACCAACTTGTTAATTTTTTAGCGCTATGCCCTTTACTGGGGTAATGCATGCATTGATATGGAAACATGCATTAATCTGTGTGTTACTACAGCAATGTACACTTTATACCAGTAAGGCATGTGGCACTAACAGAGAAATAGGCGGTGTTCCCCTGGTGTGAGGACTGGCAAAATTGCTATGGTATGCATATTATGACATTTAATACCATAGCAACCATAGCAACTTGTGCATCATCCCGGTAAAGTGTGTGTTACTAATGTAGTAATGGTTGGTGTTCCCCTGAGTTTAGGACCAGTATTATTGCTGTGCACTGCCTGCACATGGCAAAATTACCAGCCCTTTGTGCATCAGGTGACCAATGGATTTCTTATTGTCATCAGGGATGAGCAGAAACTACGCCAGTGCGAATTTACACATCTTAGTTTGCATCTACGCATTGTAGTTTGTAGGTGAAGTTTCAAAACTACGCATACGAATTTACACGTAGCAAAGTACCGCTACGCGTAGCTTATGCTCACTATGTGTAGTTAACATGTGTATTGCGTAGTGTACTACGATTGCATTACTCGCGTCTAAATTTCCGTGTGCGATTGTATGCTTACAAATTTACGCATTGAAAAGGGGTATGTATGCATAGAAGAGTACCCGGTATAAGCAATTAAAGAGGAATTAATGCGTAAAATTTTCTGCATACGGGCATAAGCATCCGCATACACTACGCTTCGCACTACGCGTAATTGCATATTTTAACGCATAGTCTACGAAACGCATACGAAGTGAATATTTGATTTTGAAGCCGTAGTTTGGCAAAGCGTAATTGCGTGCAACTATGCGTAGTTACAGCGTAGCGAAGTTGGCTGCCTACGACCATCCCTAATTGTCATATGCTAAACTACTTTTTTCTTTACTTGGTTGCATTCTCGAGGTGAGTGTATATGGTGGTAAATCTCTAACACATTCAAGTGTACGTTTACTTTTCTGCCCAATGGGTTTTTCCCATTTCCATGTTTTCATTATATATGGCTATCATGTTAAAGCAGATCAGAGATGAAAAACTAACTATAGAAAGTAACTTGTCTATATACCTTATCTAAAGTTTTGATAATTTACACAGCAAATCTAGCTGCAAACAACTTCAATAGAACATGATTATTTCTTCCTGTGATACAATGACAGCAGCCATGTTGTTTGTAAACATTACACACAGGCAAGCTTATCTGCATCTTCAGCACTCAGCCTGTGAAAAAAAAACTAATCCCCCTCCTCCCTCCTCCCCTCTGCCTCTGAAATATCTGGCTAGTAATAACCCCCCCTCCTCCTGCCCAGACTGAGCTCTCCTGAGCCCTTGCTACTGTCTTAAAATGCCAAGGCTCTCTGGAAACCTGTGGGCGAGGCTTGTTTAGTTTATAGGGAATTAGAGTATTAAAACCAAAAAGTATTTGGCTTGAGGAATGTCCTATAAACAATAGGAAAGGAACACAATTATGCAATGAGTAAAAGTCCATCTCGGATCCACTTTAATGACATATGAATAAAATGTGATATTTTTTTTTAAATCCTTATGCATTTTAGGACTAAATATTCCTTGGTAACTTTATAAAGTACCTTTCCTCTACATTTATGTACTTTTACTGCTACATCATTTCATAATACTCACTAGCATCTGGGGCCCTTAGTTGTCAATGAACATTGACCATTATTGCAGGCTAAGTAATGATTGCTTTGGATGTTGCAGTCAGTGACACAGATGAGTTCATTAGTTCCATTTAGGCCATAATAATACTTTCGTACATTCTCAGGGATGGAAGGCAATCGTGAGCACAGTTCTGAAAAGACAGTAGAAATTATCAGTTATCAAGTTGACATTGCTTTAATTTCTAACATCACAAAGTTTAATGAATAAGAACCAAGCATTCACAGCTGTGAAAAAACTCTGCCCCAAAAATTTTTATTCAGCTGTTTAAAGTGAACTTGTTGTGGCACAAAAATGGATCACATTGTACGCTTACAGGATGCATAAAAAAAAAAATACTGAGGATGTGAGGATGTATTGTCTTGTTGCCAAAAAGTAAAATTTCATCTACAAACATTTTTTTTTTCATTAACAACTTTTTTTTAACATTTAAAATGAACGAATTCCCTCCCACACTCTCCCCAAGGTACCCAAAAATGTTTTGTATAATTAAAATAATAGGGACATAATTTAAATGGTGCAATAACTGGGACAAATGGACAAATACAATGCGTGGGTTTTAATTATGGTAGCGTGTATTATTTTAAAACTATAATGGCTAAAAACTGAGAAATAATTATTTGTTTCCATTTTTTTTATTATGCCTATTAAAATGCATTTAGTATAAAATAATTCTTAGAGCCTGAGCCCACTAACACAGTTGTGCGCAGTTGTGTCTGCTTTTCAGAAACACATCAATGTTACAGATGCTGAAAAGTGGACACAACTGCGTACAACTGCGTTAGTGGGCTCAGGCCCTTAGTGCAATGCACCACCCAAAGAAAGCCTAATTGGTGACAAAAAAAAATATATATATATATATATCATCACCAATTAGGCTTTCTTTGGGTGGTACATTGCACTAAGGGCCTAAACCCACTAACACGGTTGAACAACAAAATTATATATATATATATATATATATATATATATATATAATTTTGTTGTGATAAATAGTGATTAAGTTATTGGCAAATGAATCGGAGGAGCACTGAAATGTCAAAAATTGCTCTGGCCCATAAGTGGCTACCACAGGAGTGTTCCTGCTAGATCACCACGTGCAACGCCAGCACGCTGAGCCGTACTCCTCTACACTGACAGGAATCCTTATTGAATCGGTGATATCTACATGCTCCTGCCTTAAACAAGTTTAAGCAGTGCACGGCAGTAAGACCTGATTAATGCAGTGCACTGGCAATCAGCCAGCTAAGTGAGCTGGAGCTTTGCAAGTAAAGATGGAAGTTTACTTGCAAAATACATCAAATATGATGAGATGCTTAAGCCTTGCCTAGTAATCGTTTGTTCCATCAGTTGTCAATGAGGAGCAAAAATTGGCCTGATTTCTCACAGTGTGTGTGGTGATTTGGTGGCAGTGTCGGACTGGGAGGTGGTAAAGCTGAGGAAATCCACTTGCTGGCCAAGCAGCAGTAATCAGGTGTTGCTGCTCACAGTGAAGACTTGCTGCAGGTTTCAATTGAAAGTGATAACACAGGGTTACTGCTGCTTGGCCAGCAGATGGATTTCCTCAGTTTTTCCACCTCCCAGTCCGACACTGTTTGGTGGTGGTAGAGGGCCATATTGATCCATGTTGAGCATGATGTTTTTTGCATAGGCTGAGGCTGGGCGATTACACCATGTAAGTTATTAGATCAGGTCCCTTATAATCAAAAGTGAGCATTCCTGGACTGGTATACATGTTTTTAACTGTGTACTGTTTTTAAAAGTGATGTGCGACATACATGCAGCCAAGGCTATATTAAATAATTTTTGTAAGTGCATGAGATAGCAGCCTTATTCAAATTGTATTTGGCTTGTATAGAGATTAAGCTGCTGGCTCCTTGTAACTAAGTTGCACGGTATATATTCAAAGGGGCTGCTCTCCTGGTCATTTTGAGAATCCATGATTGTATATACCATATTTTTTGGACTCTAAGACACCTTTTTTCTCCCCAAAAAGTGTGTGTGTGTTTGTGGAGAGGGGTGAGGTGGTACATCTTACAGTCCAAATGTATGGCTGCAACAAGTGTAGAAAGCACCTCTGTCCTTCCTTTAGATCATAGGTGCTGGTCTTGCTGCATTGGTCTGCATACATGATGCAACATATTTCTGCCCAGCTTGGTAAGTAACTGCAAATGCTGCAATTGGTACCGATAGCCCCGCAGGTGGGATGAAAGCACTGCTCTTGAACCAATCACAATCCACCTAATGGGTAAGCTGCTGACCTTGACTATTTTTTTTTCAGCCATTTATAACTTCACATTAGTAGCATTTGTGTACATGTGGACTGCTTTGTATGGTTCACTTTGTGCACCATGTTTGAATTCTATATAAGGGATGCTCATTCGTATCCCGCAGAATTAAAATTTTTGCATTTCCAATCAGAAATTGGCATTTTTGATTGGAGTTCATAAATTGGATAATAGAAATTGAAGAACGGAAATTGGAACTTCCCGGAAATCCAATGCGCCGCAAGTTGGTAAGCTTAGTCCAATCACAGAACTCGAAAGCATTGAACCAATTAGAGAATACAGAATTCTCTGCAAAATTTTAATTGTAGACCAATCACAAGACGGATTTAAAAATTTTTCTGAATTCTGTTTTTCCTAAAAAAAAATTCTGTTTTTTTTTTTTCATTCTCTGATGCAAAAATTAGTAATTGAATACTCCTTGAAAATTGGAAATCGGAAAAAGAGAAAATTGGAAAAACATGGAATCGAGAAAACGTCAGATCGGAAAAGCGGGAAATTGAAAATCAGAAATCTGAAAATTTGAAATTAGCATTTTTTCAAGATTAGAAATCTGCATTTCCGCCCATCCCTATTCTATATGCAGCACTAATTCCCTTTTTAGTTTATCTTTGGTTGTCTTGCTGTTGCACTTCAGAGGGAGTTTCGGATCGTATCTGCTTTAATCTGTGGTGTATGCTATTTCATGCACATGCATCTTAAGAATGCATTCTATGCATGATATGCAATGGCAGTGTATCTATATAGTCTTCTGGAATGCTCATTATGATAATCAGTTGCTTATACTGTATTACTAGTTGTCTTGCACTATGCACTCTACATTGTTGGCATATACTGCTGATATCAGTGTCTGGAGCTCCAGCGCCCTATAGACGCACCAGGCATAGTATTTTTTTCCCCTGATTTTTGCCCTCTAAACCTAGGTGCATCTTACAGCCCAAAACTATGGTAATCCTGTAGATAAGTCAAACACATAGACTGTTTTATTAAAAACTACAGATACATACCTGTTAGATTGAAGCCTGTTTCTCGGAATGTAACATGTGGTTCAAGTAAGCAGATGGAACCTGTAAAATTAATTTGAGTATTACAAGCAGCGTTCAATGACATGATGAGATAGACATGTGTATGTACAGTGCCTAGCACACAAATAACTATGCTGTGTTCCATTTTTTCTTTCTCTGCCTGAAAGAGTTAAACATCAGGTATGTAAGTGGCAGTTCCTGTCTGAGTCAGGTCTGTGTCAGACTACAAGGTAACCCTCACTGATAAGAAATTACAACTATAAAACTCTTTCCTAGCAGAAAATGGCTTCTAAGAGCAGATAAGAGATAAAAAGGGACAATAGTTCACACATTTTAGCTCTGGCATACTTTAATGAACGTGTCATTGAGCAAAAACAACAAAACAGTAAAAAAGTTAAAAAGTAGATTTCAGTATAAAATAAAACTGTGGAATATCTTAAAAAGACAATTTTAGGAGATGGAGGATAGATACAATTGTTTATTGTATTCATTTATTTTCACCTTGGGTGTCCTTTAAAGACAATTAGTCACAACAGATCAAATATTTAAGATAACTAGTTTTTAGAATCCTGCAGGGTTGGGGTTTTTGTGCCCCTTGTCCAATGCCCAAAAGGAAACTAAAAAACATTTTCAATGTGCAGGATTGAAATTACATCAGCACCATGTCCAAAATACTGTACAATGTGACACATCCTTGTATGACAATGCAGAGATGTAAATGGATCCCGTTGCCAGAAAGATTTGCTTCCCTTTGTTTAAAGGGCACCTTACACTACATAAAAATGTCCAGAACATACAGCATCAGGTTACAGTATACTTCAATAGCAATAGCAGCTCTTATAGCTCACCCAAATAGAAAATAATAATAAAAAAGAGATGGGTTATTGCCCACCTAGTCTTCCAGGGTCCGGCCCTATTTTCCATTGTGGAAGGCACACACTACCCAATGATAGTCAAGGGGAAATAGGACCAGCTAGAACTTTTCAGTAGGGAATCTAGGGATGCTCATTTTGGATTTTGCAGAATTTAAATTTCCACATTTCTGATCGGAAATTGGAAAACAGAATTAGGAATAAAAATAATAAGAAATCCAATTTGCCATAATTTAAGGCCAATCACGGAACTCTAAAGCATTGGACCAATCAGAGATACAGTAATTTTAGACCAATCACAAGACTGATCGTCCATTTTTCCAATTTCTGATTTTTCGATTCTTTTTGGTCTTTTTTTTGCTTTCTCTGATGCAAAAATTAACCAATAAAATACTTAACGGACATTGGAAAAATTAAGATCTGGAAAAACAGAAAAAGGGAACATGGCAAAAATCTGAATTTCTGTGGAATCAGAAATGGGCATTTCCAACCATCCCTACTATTCAGCAGTCTTGCCTCTTGTATTTTCTTGTCTTAAAACATGTCTGGTGAGAATTGTAGATAGAAGAGTGGGAACAAACCCAGATTGGGTTGGTATATAAAGGTCATGCCTCTCTCTCTTTATTATTATTATATCTGCATTTTTTGAGAAAGGAGAACCCTGCTTGTCCTTGAAACAATTGTCCGGCTATTGCAAACAATGGGCCTGATTCACAAAGCGGTGATAACTCAGTTATCACGCCTAAAAGACTTTAGCCATGATAACCTTTGCACCACACTGGTGAAAAGCCAGTTTAGGCGTGATAAGTTTAGGTGTGATAAGTTTAGGTGTGATAAGTTTAGGCATGCTAAGTTTAGATAAGTGTAGATAGCGTGCAAAGTCCCGCACGCAAAGCAGCGCCATTAAACTCTATGCAAAGTGCACCAGACTTTGCTAGCGCAAAACTTTTGATCAGCTGTGCACTGCGGTGCTAACGCAGTTGGTGCTTAAACTTATCATGCCTAAACTTATCACACCTAAACTTATCATGCCTAAACTTATCACACCTAAACTTATCACACCTAAACTTATCATGCCTAAACTGAGTTTAGGTGTGATAAAGGGCTTTTCACCAGCGTGCTAACTGTTAGCACCGCTTTGTGAATCAGGCCCTATGGATTTAAAAACCATTTGCACTTGAGACGCCAGTGAGGTGTGCCAGTTCTCTGAAAGATATTACAATGTTGTTGTTCTAAAAAACGTTTTGGGGGCCCTAGATACCTTACAGCAGAGTGATGTCCCGAACAGTTAGCCGTGGGACAGTTTCTGGCGAACTTCGTTTGCTGTTCTAATTTAATGCAAATCTTTTTATCAAATTTTTTTTTACATTTAAGTCATTGGCCCAAATCAGGAATAATAATTAACAAAAAGACATGGGTTATACTAAAACAGCCCTCACCAAGGTGGTCAACGACCTTACCCTTACCCTGATACTGTAGACCACCTCTTCCTCCTCCAATCACTACAGTCCATGGGCATCCATGATCTTGCCTTGGCCTGGATCTCCTCCCACCTATCCAATTGCTCCTTCACAACTTCCTTCAATGGCTCCAGAGGTCTGTTCTGGGCCTCCTTCTGTTCTCCATATACACTTCCTCAATTGACAAACTTATCACCTCCCTGGGCTTCAAATACCACCTTTATGCCGACGACTCAGATTTACCTCAATACCCCCGATACCTTTTCCCCCACCATGAACAAGGTCTCCTCATGTCTCTCAAAAATATCCTCCTGGATGTCAGCAAGGTTCCTGAAGCTTAACATAGACAAAACTGAGCTCCTGATCTTTCTACCCCATGCTGCTGCACCCATCCCAGATTTCCACCTCACAATCGACAAAACACAACCATTCACCCTACCTCCCAAGCCCACTGTCTGGGTGTCACCTTGGACTCTGACCTCTCCTTTATTCCCCACACCCAAAACGTCACCAGAGCCTGCAATTATCACTTCCATATTATCTCCAAGATTCGCCCCTTCTTAACCTCAGACACAACCAAGCTGCTCATTCATGCCCTCATCATCCTCCGCCTTGATTACTGTAACTCCCTCCTTTCTGGCCTCCCCTTGAAGTGCATTGCCCCCCTTTAATCAGTTATGAACGCGGCTGCAAGACTCATCCATTCTTCGCACCCCTCTGCATCCACATCCTCCCTCTCTAAATCCCTGTACTGGCTCCCTATCTGTTTCAGGATATGTTTCAAGCTTCTATGCCTGGCGTATAAATCTGTTCACAAAACCTGCCCTACCTACAACTCGGAGCTTGTTCACAGGTATATACCAGGTCGTCCCCTACGATCCTCCAATTACCTTTGCCCCCTCGCCCCACGCACATCCAACTCCTATGTGCGCCTGCAGGATTTCTCAAGACCCGCCCCCACCCTCTGGAATGCCCTTTCACCTCCCATCAGACTTACTCCCTCCTTCAACACATTCAAGCAAGCCCTCAAAACCCACCTCTTACCCACCCTCTACCACACAGTAACTCTCTACTAATTATTTATTTCACCGCCCCATCTAGTGTTTCCACCTCACCCCCTTATATTGTAAGCCTCTGACAGGGTCCTCCCTTCCCTAGTGTAATCTACAGGATCATGAACTCCCTTCTTATGACATCCTGTACTTGTAATACTTGATAAACGAACAATAACTGTCTATCTCACTCACCAATTTATCTGGCTGTAACTGTAATTAAACAGGAGCAACTGTATATGAACCAATTACATAAGTATCAACAAAGAGAAGTATACTGCCGCTCAGGCCTTGTAGAAAATATATAATACCTTTATTGAGTAACCGTACAAAAACACTGACCCACCCTAAAACCAATTTAAAACAGTGCGGAGCGCTCCTCAAACACCCCAATCACAATGTGCAGCACCACACACTCCATTCACTCTGGTACCGGTACCTTCCCTTAATGTCCACAGAGCATAGAGATAAAGTGGCTGCTGATCATTTGTGTAGGGTAACAACTTGCCGTCTTCAAGGCTCGCATTGCCTACAGACTTCAGCACAATTGGGGACAGTCACTGGGCAGCAAAATCTTACCACCCGACGACCAGGCAGATTCCTCCAATCACCTCCCCTTGCTTAGCGCTGGTTCAAGGAACTTCCTCTGCTTCGTGCTCAACCCTCCTCTGCTTCCGGATAACTCAACCCACCACGTCCAGTTGTTTGTGGGGAGAGGAGGGGAGACGGACGTCTTCTAGTTACAACACGGCCGGCCGGCTGGTAGGAGCGATCAAAACGCACACCGGGGTGATGCCCCGCCCATTAATCATGTGCTTGTAATACTTGGCCTTCCTAACCAGCCCATATCACATGATCATGTATTTTGTACAGTTAGCCTTGTATAACTTTGTTCTACCGTGTTTCCCCAAAAATAAGACACTGTCTTATATTAATTTTTGCTCTAAAAGATGTGCTAGGGCTTATTTTCAGAGGATGTCTTATGTTTGGACAATCATTGGTAGTTTTCCTATACAAAATGTACATACTGTATGCCATGCTAAAACATGTGCAACATATACAGAGCTTGTGGTTTGCAGATATTGGCTCTCACTTATGATGATGATGCTGGGTACACACTGAGATTTTCTGGCCGATTTATTGTCAGATTGATTATTTCCAACATGTTCAATTTGCTTTCCGATTGATTCCCGGGCATTTTCCGTTCAATTTTCTATTAAAGTGCACGGAAATCGATCGGAAAATGCTCTTAAAGTGCACGGAATTTGATCTAAAAGATAATCGAACATGTTGGAAATAATCGATCTGACAGTAAATTGGCCAGAACATCTCATAGTGTGTACCCAGCATCAGAGTCTATTTCTTGCAGGCAGAGAACTCTGTCAGGCTCCCCAGAGCTATGATAGGATAAGATGTGTGTCCTGGGAGGAGGTGAAGTGCTGCTGATGCTTATCACAAACAGATCAGGAGGACTGGCTCCAACAAAAACACAAATTGCCTGACAGATATATAGGACTGTTTAGAACTCACATTATACTGCTGCTCTCCTGTATCCAGGCTTTGTATTCAGCATGACTTGCTGGTGTCATGTGGGCTGCTGCTAGGGCTTACATTTGGGGAATGTCTTACATTTCAAGCATTCTTGAAATTCCTGCTAGGTCTAATTCTCAGGGGATGTCTTACTTTAGGGGAAACACGGTATGTTATATATCCTTGTTATGTCTGTCATTCTTGTATCATTGTATATATTTATTGTCCAGCACTGTGTAATATGTTGGCACTTTATAAATACAATAAATAAAAATAATTGGCCGTCAACTTTAGCGCTTAATAGCAAAGGTTCTGTAGGTGATAGAAACACCAAATGTACAGGGCATGTTAAGAAGGACAGTGGAAACAAGAGGTTTTATAGTTTGGGAGAACATTTTTATGTGTTTCCAGGGGGTCAGTACACAGTGCGTACTGACACCCTGTAAACCCTATGGCGGTGACAACACTTAGGCCAGGGATAGCTGTACAACTGCATGAAACTATACGTAGTGAAACCGGTCGAGCGTGGCGTTTGTGTTGCTGGGTTGGACGGCACTCTGCATTCGTTTACAACACTGTATATCTACTTGGGTCCCTGTAAAAAGGGCCCATATGTGAGTATTGGATGTTTTTATGGTTTTATCATTATTAAAACTACTGCTATCTAAAGAAAGATACGCTTAGATCTATTTTATCATTCATTTGCTTCAAACTGCTGAATTGGGTGTGTGGAAGTGAATATATTTACGCTAAGACGGGGGAGGCCAAGCAGGAGAGAGACCAGCTGCAGACCTGTTCAAGCCATACGTAGACCCTGTAATTAAGGTCTATGTCTATGTCCCTCTAGCTATACTAAGTATAGCTAGAGCAAAAGCATCTTTAAATTTGGTTCCAAGGCCCCCCATTTCTCTATTAACAGACCAAATGGAATCTGAATAGTTTGCTATTATTGCTATTAACCTCTAAAGTTGATGGTCATTTAACTTAAAAAAAAAAAAGAAACATTAAAAAAGTGTCTGTGCAAAATACATCTATTTTAGTGACTTTTCCTCAGTTGATCCTCCTCCGCCATGCCATTGTCTGGGTTTTGGACACTTTTTAAACTTTTTTTTCAAGAAATTGTGGCTGCAGAGATGCCCTAAAAGTTGTAGAAGTTTGCCTGCCATTAAAGTTTATGGAGTCCGCTGCAAACGGAAAAAATTAATGTTCAGGCCATCACTATTAAAGTAGTGATGAATATAATGTGCTAATGTTGATTACTTGAAATTATGAGTATGCATAAAACTATGATACAAAAAAAATATATATCCTTATGCATCTCTGGCAGAGAATTGTAAAAGCATGTGCTTTTGTGTATAAGTCGATCCCAATATTTGATCTTCATAAGCTAGAATTTTTTATTGACTGAAGTATAAGTCTACCTAGCAAAGTTAATTGCTGCACTTGGGTACCCGGAAGAAATACCAGCTTTACTTGGGGACCCGGAGGGGTTGATGACTGCACTACATACAGTATTACAGCCATTAACCCCCTCCTATCCCTTAAGTGCAGCCAAAATCTCCCCCAGGCCCCCCAAGTGCAGCAATTATTCACTCCTTTTTATGCAGCCCAGTATTTCCCCCCTGCCCCTTTCCTTGTTAGTTGTTGTGGCCAGGACTTTCAGACCTGTGCTTTCTTGGCAATTCCTTTAACTAGTGTTGGGCGAACAGTGTTCGCCACTGTTCGGGTTCTGCAGAACATCACCCTGTTCGGGTGATGTTCGAGTTCGGCCGAACACCTGGTGGTGTTCGGCCAAACTGTTCGGGGTTCGCCCGAACTGCAGAATGCATGGCCGAACATGGCCGAACAGGGCCCTGTTCGGCCGAATACTGCCCCCCTATGCCCCCTATGGGGTCGCAGGCATAAGGGGGGAGCATGCCCCGATCGCGGGGGGGGTCGGAAATTCCCCCCACCCCCTCCGCTAGCGCTCCCCCCTCTGCCCGCTTCCCCATACAAAAAGTTTGAAACAAGTTCAATAGTACCTGGCTGGTGGCACTGGCTGGCAGTGGAGTGAGGAGGAGTCCGAGTAGCAGAGTGACGTTGAGGCCGGGCAGCGGGCGGTTCAGCGCTAGTACCCTTGTGGTACTTCCGCCCTTTCTCTGACCTCACGTCCTCTGCATACGAGGGTACGCATCACGCGTACCCTCGTATGCGTCATCACGCAGAGGACGTGAGGTCAGAGAAAGGGCGGAAGTACCACAAGGGTACTAGCGCTGAACCGCCCGCTGCCCGGCCTCAACGTCACTCTGCTACTCGGACTCCTCCTCCTCCTCACTCCACTGCCAGCCAGTGCCACCAGCCAGGTACTATTGAACTTGTTTCAAACTTTTTGTATGGAGAAGCGGGCAGAGGGGGGAGCGCTAGCGGAGGGGGTGGGGGGAATTTCCGACCCCCCCCGCGACCGGGGCATGCTCCCCCCTTATGCCTGCGACCCCATAGGGCCCCCAAAATGGGCATGTTCGGGGGTCCCATTGACTCCCATTGAGTTCGGCGTTCGGGCCGAACATGCCGAACATCTGGCCCATGTTCGGCCTGTTCGGCCCGAACCCGAACATCCAGGTGTTCGCCCAACACTACCTTTAACAAAAAAACTACTGAGTAAATTTGGGGAATGTCACTATTAGTACCCACATTACTCAGTGTGCTCATTGTTGCTCATGACTCATGTATAAGTTGACCCTATACTTTTACTTAGTGAGTCAGACCTAAATGTTTAGAGTTATTATTGAGTATAGACAGTGTATGTAAATCTTTTACTAGTCATGATAACATAATCATGAGTTACTTCTGCATCCTACGTAGGCCAAAACAGGTATGATCGTATGATCACATGCTTAAACTAATCAACCATATCATCAAATCAATTACATGCTTCACCACTATTTCTCGTATAATGACACCTGCATGAGAAGGAAACTTCTTCAAACTATTCTGATCAAATAAGCCTGGCAGTCAGGCAAACTGAATGTGAAATAAAAGTAGCTTGGGTTTCTTAGATTAGATTCTAATTAATGGAATCATCACATTAATGGAATCATCACATATTACCCTTTTGGCACACTCAGCTGCAGGGTTATATGCAAGGGAGTATGGTGCAGTGCAATCGTCCTGCCCCGGGCTACTTTGCCACAGGACAATGGCATCTCTACAGATGGGAAATTAGCCTGAAAGAACAAGAATTATCCTGCAGGTTGGGTCTGAATTACTGTATATACTCGCATATAAGCCAACCCCCGTATAAGCCGAGGTACCAAATTTTTTTGCTCAGAAACTCAGGAAAAAGTGATAAGACTCGCATATAATCCCCTCCCAGGTATAGCCCCCTCCACAGAAGCTAGATGTACCCCCAGTACAAGTCAGCCCCCATAACAAGATGTACCCCAAGGATGATACAGCTGTGTCTCAAGGCACCAATAGACGGCGTCACAGATATGAGAGACAGCAATTGCCACACAGAAAGAATCCCCGATCATTGCACTGATGACAAATTGCTTGCACACTCTGCTCCACAAGCCAGGCGACACAGGTAGTCTTGAGTTGCACACTCTGCACACCATGTTGCAGGGGATGGGGGGCACGGACACAGCAGGGAGCCAGCTGGCAAGTGCAGGATCACTAGTGTAAGATCCGTACGCTCCTCTGCCAGTAACAAAACTTGATCCACCATCCGTTCTGCTCCACTGACTCATATATAAGCCGAGGGAGTCATTTTTAAGCACATTTTTGCTGTGCTGAAAAATTATGCTTATATGCGAGTATATAAGGTATTTAAAAATGTTATTGCATTAGATGGCTAAATGAAAAGGTAGTATCACTTCTATGTACGTTCAACTCTTGCCATTATTACCTTATAACAGACAATTCCTTCATAAATCAACCAAGGTTTACTCAATCACTCATATTCAAAAATGATTTTTAGCATGGAGAATCCAAGTTACAATAGGTCCTTGGAGAGGACCACACAAGCCACAGAATGAAGGCAGAGGTCCCATGAGCGTATTTGGGTTTAGATGGTATTATCCTCCACAACATATGTACAGTATTTGGGGAAATGGATATTTTTTCATACATACTTGTGTATATATTTTCCTCGTCTTCACCAGTACAGTTTGTTCCATGTAGAGTGCTGTTCATCTGCTCTAAATAAGAATTGTGTTTTTCTTCACTGAGATTTTGGAATGCGGCTATATAAAGAACTTCATGATCCACAATAATACTTCCCTTCCTAGGAGCAAAGAGAATCACTTAATCAACTGTGATTATCTTACCAATCAAATAAAGTAACAACACTAAAATGTTTAATGATTACCGTAGTCCAGGCAAAAAATAAAACTTGTAAAAGAATAAGTTCACTAGCCCTGATTCACGAAGCCTCATTAAAATTGACCTCGACATGGAGCACACGTCAATTTTACTGGTGTTTACACAAGCAACATAATAAGCATTGCTGAAATAATGGAACTTAAGTTATGTACACAATGTACATAATGGACTAGCATAATACAGAGATTCAAGCCACAGGTGCATTGTGTACAGAGCGAAAGTTACATTATTAGCGCAATTTGCATTACAGTACGTGTGCAAACTAAGGTTAAACTGACATGTGCTATGAGTGCGCATCACTTTTACAAGAATATTGTGAATCAGGAGGACCACTCTCATCTTCCTCCGCAGTTGTCACACAATAGGCTGCTTGCTGCACAGATGAAGATCTGCTTCAACTTGCCTTTTTTACCTGCCTTTTTATCTAATTACCATTCCCTTTACAATGCACAACATGCATACGCATTGCAGTGTGCATTTTGGCAATGCATGTAGCGGTCAACACACAAGAACATCAGAAGTGCATAGACTGCACAGTCTGATGTTCACACTACATGTGTTCAGTAGTGTGATGCGCTATCCCACTGCTGCACGCAGTTTGCGGAGGGGCCCAGAGCTCCGTGGGGCTTCTAGCTACTAATCTTCATTTCCTCCAACACTGTAGACTATACTTTAGGCCACGTGTTTTTGTGACTCCCATTGTTATGGGTGTGAATATCATGATGGCCACACTCAGAGCCGGGACAAGGTCCTCCAGCACCCAAGGCTGAGACACCAAAGTGCGCCCCTCCATCCCTCCCACCTCAGCCATCACACACTGATTGCTATTAGACTAAGAGGCGCCACAGGGCCCACAACCTCCCCAACACCTTAATATCTAGTTATCTGGCTTGCAGTCACTGCCATGTATCCCCTTTTCTTATTTCTTTCTGCTTCAAACACAATTAGGAATGACAGCTGAATAAATTATGCGCCCCCTCCTACACTGCGCCCTGAGGCTGGAGCCTCTCCAGCCTATGCCTCGGCCCGGCCCTGGCCACACTTGTGTTATGACCCTTGTGAAATAGACCCCAAAGCCGTGAAGGGCACCAAGGGAAGGGAAGGGGAGTGAATCTTGCTGGGGGAGGCAAGAATTTCAATTTAGGCACTGTCTGTCTGTAATAGGGAACCACTTATCAGGAAGTATGGGTGCCACCAGGAAGTTAGAGCACCAGACCATGTATAGCAGCAGGTGGCCGCAGTCAGGGGCGTACCTATAAATCCCTGCCCCCCCCCCCCCAGGGCCCGCTCAGGGACTTTTGGGGTGCAGGAGGGGTCACAGCATAAGAGGTGAGTGTGGCAGATTGGTGGGGAGGGGGGACATTCCCCCCCCTCCCTCACCTAAGACTCTCCTTTCAGCGCTCTCCCTCCTGCAATCATTGGTGACAGCGGACGCAGCAGCGGTGGTGGCAGGATGACTCATTACCTCCTTCCCGCTGGAAGACTTCCAGCGAGAAGGAGGTCCTTGAGTGGGTCCAGGGGTTGCATCCCCTATTGTTACGCCAGTGGCCGCAGTGTATATTGGCGGTTGTAGACAGAGGAGAGCAGGAGCACATGTACAGTAGGAGGACTGGAGTGAGGGATTAAGGAGCTCGATGTCTGGATGTGGTAAGTGCTTCCCTGCAAACTCTGCACCACTTTTTTATCATATATTTAGAACATAAGACACAACCACTTTACCCCAAATTTTTTAAGAAGAAAAAAAGCATTTATATTCTGAAAACTACAATAGTATATAGTCAGCAATGGAAATATCACTTAGGCCTCATTCACATCTCTTCAGTGCAGAAGGCCATGCAATCGGAACACAATACGTAGGATTGCACGCCATCTGCGCCGCTGCACTGCTGATCCCATCCATTGACAGTGATGGGATCAGATCTGCGCTTGCAAAATGCAAGCAGCAGTACGCAAGTGCTTCATAACACATCGTACTGCTGCACAGCGCAGTAGGGGCTTGCTTCACAAAAGCGTGATAACTGCTATCACAGCAGTTATTTCATGATCTGCCATGCGTGAAAGTTTGAACGTGTTAAGGATTACGTTGCATGATAAACGAAGGTTGGCGCACGATCACATGGGAGTTACATGCGCGTGATCACGTGCAAATGTTAATTTATCATGCAACGTAATCCTTTACAAGCTCAAACCTTCGCTAGCGGCAGATCGCAAGATAATTGCCGTGATAGCAGTTATCATGCTTTTGTGAATCAAGCCCAAGATGTGAATGGCAGAAGGGCTGTCTACGCCCTTCTGCCGTTGTTGCGTTTCAGCAATTCATGTGCACTTCCCAATGCGCACGGAAGCGCGTATGATGTGAACGAGGCCAAACTGTCTATCTAAACTGTCTATCTCAAATTATACATCTGACTAGTAGCTGCACTGCCTATTTGCCTGATTTGACAATGATTTAATGTAGCAATGCTCTGCAGCAAGCACAGAACAGCTATTCTCACAAACTAGCAGTCACAACTCATGAGAAGTCCCCACATGTCCAAAAGACAGCAACAGAAAATGGTTGGAGACAGCAGCACCAGTTGACAAACAAGTATGCTATGTGTGCAGAGTACAAATGTGTTGCTGCATGTATTTGGAGGACAGAATCAAAGCATACAACCTTGCCAGATGGAGAGCATTGCGGGCTGGGTCTCTGGGAGCACAAGTGCAGTAGAATCTTCTTTTGCAGCAACAGGAACTACAAATCCATGGCGGGAGCAAATACATATGCACAAGAACCACAAACCAAAGTAGGGCCAGTTTTTGCACCCCCTTTAAAGGTGCAACCACATCATGGTCTCCTCCACTTCCATTGACTCCTTTTCCTCCAACTCCCATTGCTACTGCAAGCCTACCTTGAACCTTTCAGCTCCCACCGCCCTCTCTCCCTTCAGCCCACTTTACCAAAGATGTGCGTAAAGAAACAGAACATGGGGCCAACCAACCAAAAGATTATAGACCTCAAATCAATTCTAGCTAAACTGCTTGCCTTGCAGCTACTGCCATTTATCATTGTAAATTTGGTTCCTTTCTGTGCCCTGATGTCCTGTGCCAAGCAGTACAGGCTCCACATTCTGGCTTTACTAGCTTGCATGGGTGACAAGGAGTTAATGGGGTTCTCTTGGGGGGGTTAAAATAAAAACGGACACTTACCTGGGGCTTCTACCAGCCCCCCGAAGCTGTAATCCCCCGCGCCGTCCTCCAACAGTCCGCCGTTGTCCACAGCTGGTCCCGGTCTGATTGGCATCCGAGACCCACTGCTGCTGCGTGGCCGCGCATGTGCCTGCTCCAGGGAGCTTACTGCGAAGTTCAGTACAAGGAAACTTTGTACTGCACCTGCGCAGTAAGCTCCCAATGACATGCACGCGAGCAAGCATTATTCGTCTTGTTAGACGAATATATTACCGGGACCGGCGGGGAACCAAGGATCATAGGAGGATGGCGTGGGACATTACAACTTAAGTGTCCATTTTTATGTAAAAAAAAAAAAAAAAAAAAACAAGGGAACCCTTTTAAAGCAGAAGGATCAGCCATACTATGCCAGGGAAGAAAAAAAAAACACATTCAATATAAGTAGATAAATACTTGCTCTACTTACATAACATATGTATTGTACTGTCCACATTTTGATTTCAGTGAATTCTATATAGTAAATGAAGAGAATTCTGTTCCTGGCAGGGGCCATTTGTTTTTTTCCACAGTCTAAAGCTAAATCCCTGATGTCATTTCTGGCCTTAGTTCTCCTCCAATGTGCTGAGTTATTCTGGCTTGCATTCTAACCACATGTAAGCACAAGCATCAGATTTCAGCCAAGTCTGTCACAGTTCAGTGTGCTCAGTCCAAACAGAGAGAAGCAGGAATGTGGGAGGGGAGATGACGCGCTTCCCTCTCTTTCTGCCTTCGGTGACAGCGTGAGAAAAAAACTCAACTGACTGAGCATTTAAGACACAATGTAGTGTTTAAATGGAATTTGATTTTGTGGCTGACAATCCCACTTTAAAAAGGCTTTGGAAGGAGGAACCCACTTATTTTCTTTTTTTACTTGTATCAATGCAAATAATCGGTATGTTTGCCAGTAAAGTTGCTACGGGTCTTCACCAGAGCACCCCACAAGGAATGATAGGCCGCTACCCCTAGTAAGCAGAAAACTCTTTGCTGCCTAGTAGTCACCAGGTCCTGACCCCAAGGTTTGCCCCACCAGTGACTCAGAGAACAGGAAATGGGGCGTTCGATGTTGAAGGTAAGCTGGGGTCTGAAGGAAGGCAGAGCTCAAGCATAACAGAGGACAAGCCAGGGTTCAGGGCAAGCAGCGTTCAAACATAACCAGTAAACAAACCAAGGGTCAGGACCCACAGAGTTAAGTCAGAATCGGTATAACAACAAGCAGAGGTCAGTAACAGGAGATTAATATGAGAGCAAGTATCACAACAGGAACGTGAGCCTAAGCTGACAGATCATTTAGTGCAGTGTGTCATCTGAGGCTGCCTTGTATAGTGCTGGTCTGTGATTTGGTGTGAGCTTTTGAATGCCGCGCACAAGCAAACAATCATTCATGCGCATGGGCATACAGAATCGCGCCTTACTCTCTGGTCAATAGTAAGTACACGCATATGGCATAACGGCATAAGGCGTTACGTGCCTTGTCAAGCATACAAATGCACTGCCTATCTCATGTGTGTGTAACCTTGAAAGAGGGATTAAAAAGCGTGCCCGTAACAACCGTTGGCAAATTGGAATGCGAGTATGGGCCTGTACACATTGCTGTGCTTGTGCTGCGTTTTTTAAATTGCATGCAATGCATGAAAATAGAAATATCACATCGCACCAGTGTGTACAGGTCTTCACAATTTTCATGATTTTTCAAAAGACCTTGAGATTGTGATTTTAAAAGCAGTGTTTACAGGCCCTCAAAAACATTTTCCCATCGGAACTTTAAAATTGATTTTCTCAAAAACTACAAGGTACTTTGAAAGAAGGGATTGTCAGAAATGTCAATTTACGATTCCGCAGAAATTCCGATTTACGGCAATGCCAATTACCGATTTCACAGATTTCCGATCGGTTTCCAATTTCTGATTTCTGAGTAGCGTTTTATTTTGGGTCATTTTTTGCATTCTCTGATTGGCTTAATACTTTTGAGTTGACTCTGCATTCTCTGATTGGTCCAATGCTTCCAAATTCAGTGATTGGGCTAAAATTACCGAGTTGTGGTAATGCAATATTTCTACAGATATCCGATTTCCGAGTTTGGATTTCCAATTCCCGAGTAGTGTTTTTTTTTTGTCCATTTTTTTTTATATTCTCTGAATTGCCAAATACTTCTGAGTTGTTTCTGCATTTTCTTATTGGTCCCTTGATTTCGAGTTCTGTGATTGGGCTAAAATAACTGAATTGCAGTAATGCAGTATTTCTGCAGAAATCCAATTTCCGAGTTCCGTATTCCGATTTCCGAGTTCAGATCGCAAATTTGGATTTCCGATCGGAAATTCAGAAATTTCAATTCCGCGAAATCTGAATTAGCATCCCTATTTTAAAGATTTTTTCCACTTGTTTTCCCTATTCTTCTTAACATACCTAGCACATTTGGTGATTCTAGCAAGTGACTTCAATGTAATTGACTTCAACGTGATTTGCAAGAATTAAATTTGCAAAAACGGAAGTATATTGTACACATTTTTCACTATAACATCAAAAGGCATTTTTGTTTATCCCGTACATGGAACCAAACTCCTTGAAATTGTGCAAACATTAAATACATATTGAAAATGATTTTGCTTTTACATTTAGCTCATCATTATTGGGGATATAATAGATATGTCAGCAGTGATTTTTAATACTGGTTGGGTGTGTAATATGGAATCAGATGAAGTCAAACACAACATTATAGACCTTGGCCACAGCTGTTTTTTTTAGACATGTGTAAAAGACATTACACTTACCTAAGGCTTTTGATCACAATCTCAAAAAAATCAAATATATCTTTGTAGATTCCTCTCATCTGTAAGAAAGCAATAGAATGTGAGATGCTTCCAAAATATACTGATTGTTTAGCATTTACATGTATGTTTGATGCATGTGTAACCACTTCAGCCTTCAGTGTCATTTAACATTATGCATCCGAGCAACTTTCACCTCCAATTCATTTCCCAACAGAGATGGCTCGAACCTTAGATTTTGGGTCCGTGGACTCGAACTTCCGCAAAAGTCCGTGAACCGGCGAACTTGGTGAACCACAATAGACTTCAATGGGTAGGCGCACTTTGAAAACTACAAACACTGTTTCTGGCCACAAAAGTGATGGAAAAGATGTTTCAAGGGGTCTAACACCTGGAGGGGGCATGGAATACACACCAAAAGTCCCTGGTAAAATTACGGATTTGACGCAGAGCAGTCAAGTGCTTTAAAACATCTTGCGTGTGTATACATGGATCAGCAGGTAGTGTAAGTAGTGTACTGCTTCACACTGACAGACCAAACTCACTGTGTAATGCACTGCAAACAGCTGTTTGTGTAGTGAGGGCCATGCTGGTGTGCATGATGGCGAGAGTGCAGGCAATGGCTGTTTTCCAGCCCATATGGTCGACGGGATGAGGTAGCTCAATGATAGAACAACAGTGACTGTCCAGCTGATTGAATTTGGTCTGTCCACAATAAAGCAAGGACTGCAACACCTGCAACACCTGCAGCCGCAGGCGGGCCCGGAGGCTCTCAGGGGTCCCATGATACACAGCATCGGCCACTTACGAGAGCTCCGGGAAAGCCCTTGCTTGTTAAAGCTTAGCTGGCTGGGCACGCACAGGCAAAGGAGCCTGTGCTCAGTTACTTCAGCCGCCAGCCAATAGGACCTCGGCAGGCTGGTAATGTGAAGGAGGATTGGATGCAGGGAAGTAGGCAGGGCTGTGAGAGACAGAAATGCTCCAGGAAGGAGAGAGGCTCGCAGTGTGATCTCTCATGCCCCTTTCCTCTTCCCGCGGCAGATTTAAACATGCTGGCTGGCTAGCCGACCAGGGCTCCCTCACTCCCCTCCTCACACAGCTGGATGGATGATTCGCTGAGCCTGGACTCTGCTCACACACTGGTGAGCTTATTTCAGGCATTCCTACGTCTTGCTGCTATCCTGGTAAAAGGAGGAGGGGTACGTAACCCTTTCAGCAACACAGCTGCCTGTGTTGCTTCCAAATCCTCTGGCAAGTAGTATGATGTATGTAAAACAGTGAGTTCTGCACTATTCTTGCACCAGCTACCAGCTATACATTTTCTCCTGTTCTGATACACACACTTTCCACAAGTGCATAATACACTTGTGGAAAAGTAATGCCAAAACCTTTGCAAGCAGCGCAGCTGAGTTGCTGAAAGAGTTAAATACTCCCCCCCCCCCTTGCTTAAGGTGCCCATACATCAAAAGATGTATATTTTTTTTTGTTATTTTAGTATTTATATTGCACTGACATTGCGCAGTGCTGTACAGATTATATTGTTTTGTAATTAACCGTCCCTCAGAGGGGCTCGCAATCTAATCCCTACCATTGTCATATGACTATGTATTGTAGTCTAGGGGGAAGCCAATGAACTTATCTGTATGTTTTGGGGACGTGGGAGGAAACCAGAGTGGCCGGAGGAAACCCACACGGACACAGGGGAAACTAACTCCTTGCAGATGTTGACCTGGCTGGGATTCAAACCGGGGACCCAGCGCTGCAAGGCGAGAGTGCTAACCACTACGCCACCGTACCATATAAGCAAATTGACCTAGAGACAGATCTCTCTCTGATCAAACCTGATCAGAAAGAGATCTGTTGGCTGCCCATACACCGCAGGCAGATTCCCGATCCATTTCAGCATGAAATCTGTTGGGAATCAGCCTTGTGACACCACATCTGCCGCCTTGCCGCAACACGCACTGTGACATCACACACACACCGACATTATGCCGGCAACCATGCGGGGTGTGTATGAGGACAGAGCCCAGGTTGGCGGAGAAGGGGGGGCATTGGAAGTTTCTCAGGGGGGCCCAGTGATTTCTAGTTACGCCCCTGGTGTGCCCCCAAACACATATTGGTCATTGCTTCATTTTGATACGCAAGCCCCTTCACCGTGGCAAGGTAATGATCACGAAGGGGAATTGACACATGTACATGCCTTTTGTTTTGTTGTTGCAGCCGCAGTGCAGCCAAAAAAATCAGGCAGGCATGTACATGCACCAGAAAAATTATTGTTGCTTTTGTTAGTGGCTGCTGCTAGCAGCGGCCTTAAAAATTCAGGAATCCACCTGGAGTCCTGAACCCTGTTGGTGGTGGCAGCAGCAGCTGATGTTAAAGGGCGTGTTGGTTGGCTGTCCCTAGGTGGAGATGCATGCCGCCAGACACTGCCTCGAGCTGTTTCCGGTGATGAGCTCCCCCAGCTTCTTACAGCAACTTGTCTTCTCCTACTTCTCTCTGACTCCCCCTCTGAACTGTCCCCCTGTTTATCTCGTCTATTGGGAACCCAGGTGCCATCCATGGCAGGATCATCATCATCATCATCCTCCACAGCTTCACTTGTATCAGACACCTCCAAAACTGCACCAACAACAGATACTTCATCATCATCCTTACACCTTACGTCCATAGCGATGCCTAACTCAGACATACGAGTGTGGCCTGGCCTGTATGCAGAGTCTCACACACACAAAAAAAAGAATAGAATATGAGCCCTCAAAACTCTTTTTGTTTTGGCGTGGTTTCAGCAATAAAGAACAGCCTAGCTAACTGTCCCTGTCTCTCTGTGGGCTGTATGCAGTGTCACCCACAAAGGGAGCTATGATATAGTATTTTCAATCACAGATACAGTGGAAAGGTATGCACTGGTATAATAGAGAGTGCTGTCACACAGGTACAGAGGAAAGGTATGCACTGGTATAATAGAGTGTGCTGCCAGTGGTGGGACTACAAATCCCAGCTGGCCTGGCATCTGTCTGTGGGCTGTATCTATATGCGATGTCACCTACAAAGACAGCTATACTTTAGTAAGTTAAATCACAAATACAGTGGAAAGATATGCAATGGTATGGTAATACAGTGTGCTGCCAGTGTGGGACTACAAATCCCAGCTGGCAGGCTGGCAACTGTCTGTGGGCTCTATCAATGCAGTGTCACCCACAAAGACAGCTATGCTTTAGTAAGTTAAATCACAAATACAGTGAAAAGATATGCAATGGTAATATGGCACAGTACAGCAACTAGGCTCAGCTGCGACAGGGCTGTATCTATGCTTGTCTGTGGTCACACACACAAAAAAAAAAACAGATCAGAAGAATATTAGCTATCAAAAGAGCTTTGGTGGGGTGCTTTCAGCAACAATATTGAGCGAGGAGCAAGCTAACAACAGCCTAACTAACGCTTTCCCTATCTCCAAATGTCTCTCCCTCTCACTATAGCAAGATCAGCAGAGTGAGAACATGGCCGACGCTGTGGCATTTTTATGGGGGGGGGGGGGGGGGCGGGTGTCTAGGATGGAGTGCAGCCTGATTGGCTGCCATGTGTCTGCTGACTGTGATGTAGAGGGTCAAAGTTTAGCCACATGACGAGGTATAGGAGGCGGGTCGAATGCGCTATGTGTCTGCTACCCGCCGTGAGCGTGGGTAGCTGATATCTGCGCGAACCGTTCAGGCATCTCTATTCGCCAATAACTTTATCACTACTTATCACAATGAAATGACCTATGTCTTGTTTTTCCTCCACCATTGAGGCTTTCTTTGGGTGGTACATTTTGCTAAGAATTATTTTATTATAAATCCATTTTAACAGGAAGATTAAGAAAAAAAATGGAAAAAAATCCTTATTTCTCAGTTTTTGCCCATTATATTTGTAAAATAATACATGCTACCATAATTAAAACCCCTGTGTTTTATTTTCCCATGTGTATTGGTTATTACACCATTTAAATTATGTCCCTATCACAATGTATGGCACCGATATTTTATTTGAAAAAAAAAGGTGCATTTTTTCAGTTTTGCGTCCATCACTTATTACAAGCTAGTGTTGGGCGAACAGTGTTCGCCACTGTTCGGGTTCTGCAGAACATCACCCTGTTCGGGTGATGTTCGAGTTCGGCCGAACACCTGGTGGTGTTCGGCCAAACTGTTCGGGGTTCGCCCGAACTGCAGAATGCATGGCCGAACAGGGCCGAACAGGGCCCCTGTTCGGCCGAACAGGGCCCTGTTCGGCCGAATACTGCCCCCCTATGCCCCCTATGGGGTCGCAGGCATAAGGGGGGAGCATGCCCCGATCGCGGGGGGGGTCGGAAATTCCCCCCACCCCCTCCGCTAGCGCTCCCCCCTCTGCCCGCTTCCCCATACAAAAAGTTTGAAACAAGTTCAATAGTACCTGGGCTGGTGGCACTGGCTGGCAGTGGAGTGAGGAGGAGTCCGAGTAGCAGAGTGACGTTGAGGCCGGGCAGCGGGCGGTTCAGCGCTAGTACCCTTGTGGTACTTCCGCCCTTTCTCTGACCTCACGTCCTCTGCATACGAGGGTACGCATCACGCGTACCCTCGTATGCGTCATCACGCAGAGGACGTGAGGTCAGAGAAAGGGCGGAAGTACCACAAGGGTACTAGCGCTGAACCGCCCGCTGCCCGGCCTCAACGTCACTCTGCTACTCGGACTCCTCCTCCTCCTCACTCCACTGCCAGCCAGTGCCACCAGCCCAGGTACTATTGAACTTGTTTCAAACTTTTTGTATGGAGAAGCGGGCAGAGGGGGGAGCGCTAGCGGAGGGGGTGGGGGGAATTTCCGACCCCCCCCGCGACCGGGGCATGCTCCCCCCTTATGCCTGCGACCCCATAGGGCCCCCAAAATGGGCATGTTCGGGGGTCCCATTGACTCCCATTGAGTTCGGCGTTCGGGCCGAACATGCCGAACATCTGGCCCATGTTCGGCCTGTTCGGCCCGAACCCGAACATCCAGGTGTTCGCCCAACACTATTACAAGCCCATAATTTAAGAAATAGCAGTAATATACTTTACTATTATTAATTAGTGCAAACATATGTTAAAAACAGGTTACAATGACAGAATTCTGCCATTTTTTGTTTACTTGTTTGTTATGTTACTATTTAATAAAAAATAATAATAAAAAAAAACATGTGTACATTACCAAGATGAATTTAAAATGAGAATTGCAATGTTACACAAAGTTACGCATGTTAAGCATACAATCTGATTTTCAAAAAGGGAAACAATTCTAAACCATGCTCTACATGTCTACTAAGAATATTATACTGTAATACAAATGAAATTATTATAAATCCTAACCCAACTCCAACTCCCAAACCATAACCCCAACTCAAACTTAACCCTCCCCACCAACCCTTACCTGACCCTAATCCTATTGATCATCATCATTAGCTCCTAAATAGGCAGAATTCCGACTTTTGACAATGTCTTCAATGCCGAACTACAGAAATTCCAAGTTTTGCAATAAAGTCATAAATCAACATTATAATTAACTGTGAACAATCTTTTTGCACTATTTTATAAGTCTACTAGCAGATCGGGAGTGGAGGTTATATTTTTATTTTCCTTCTTTAGCCTTCAGCCATATGATTAACACACAGTGAATGCTGTTTCTTGTCATTCTCCTGTGTCTCAGAATCCATAGCTGCTCCGGTGTTTGTCAGTTCACCAGATTACTCCATCTACTAGGAGCTTTCTTTCCCCCGAATCCTACAATGCAAACTAGGAATACACAACATTCAGAATTAGGAATTTAATATGAAGTTTTTCAAATTTTGCTTGATTTGGAATTCTGCAATTCCAACCAATCCAATCATTTATGGAGGTCAAATCATTTAGTGGAATCAAAAAGAAGAGCAAAAGGGCGGACTGGCACTAGATAATGGTTGACCACTGAGGGGACGGTGTACCCACTGTGCCTCCAGATTGAAGATCCAATGTATCAGCAGCAAGAGAAAAGCGTCCGGGCACCAGTGGATTGCAGAAAACACCTTTATTCCATCCTCAGTACAAAGATTAAAAGTTCGATGTTATAGCCTAACAGTCTGTTTCGCAAAGTCTAGCTCTGCTTCCTCAGAGGCAAGCAAATTACATCTTTAAACATCACAGCAACACTTAAAATAGGCTTACCACTCCAGATGTCACTCCCCCCAGCCGAATGAGCGTGGAAACGCCATCCCGAGCCGCCGCCATAAAAAACCCCGCCCCTTCCGGGTACGTCATAGGGGATTCCGTGACCAAAACCAGAAACTACGCGGATTGCGTAGTAAAAGGCCGCAGTATCAGGGAGGAGTAACACGGCGGGCGTCCTGTAGTCAGGGCAACCCGCCGTGGAGTACGCAACATCAAAAGTCGCTCCTCCCAGCCGAGCAAACGTCAAAGGATGCTGCCCCGAGCCGCCGCCATAGGACAACCCCGCCCACTAGAGGCGTGTCGGAGGGGGATCCCATCTTACTAAGCCCGTAGTATCACTATTAGCTGCAGTATCAGGGGGGAGTGGCTTGACGGGCGTCTGGTTGTCCAGGCAACCCGTCCTGGTGTGCTAGCCTAAAAAAATAAGAAGAAGAAAAGAAAGTTTAAAACCAAGTTATTGTACAGCAAGCAATTAGAGTACAGAATTATAGAGCATAAGAGCATCTGATTAGAATTTAACCAATTACATATAGAGTAAGCATTTTAAGGGCAGTAGGTAGAGAGAGTGGAGTTATGTCATACAATAGCATAAAAATGCTTATGGGCCTAAAGGATCATCAGGGCTGGGGGAGATCACCGGACCAAAGGGAGAGGAAAATAAGGAAGGAAAAAATTATATAAAGGAACCAGAGGGCAGAAGGGGAAAAGGAGGGAAAGGAGAGGGGAAAAGAAAAAGCCAGCAAGAGGAAGTAAAGATAGAAAGAGGAAGAGTTGAAAACAATAAGAGGTTCGGTGAAAGCCCACAGCCTATACTCATTCAATGCTTATCCAAAAAACACCAAAGTTCATTCCGTTCGTTAAGTCCCACCCTCCCACAAGCATCTGTCAAGGAGATCAATCTAGCCTCCTCCCTCCGCAAGCATTTATCTCTACATCCCCCTCTTGAGGGTATTTGAACTGTTTTTAATCCACAAAAACGAAGGCAATCAGCATTGCCTCCATGTACTTCTCTGATGTGAGCAATCAAGCGACCAGCACCCTTCCCAGTCTTAATCGAATTGTAGTGTTCCTGGAATCTCGCACCCATGGGTCTAGTAGTTTTTCCAATATAATAGCGCTTACATGGGCATAGTACAGCATATACTACAAACATAGATTTACAGTGGAGAAGCTCTTTGATAACAATCTCATGACCACCCAAAACAAGTGACTTGCCAGGAAGAAATTGGTGGCAGTGGCTACAATTGTGACACCGAAAATTTCCCTTCGGTCTCATTTTAGTTAGCCAATCCACCTCTCTCACCTCACTGTACTCACTTCTGACCAATAAGTCTCCAATAGTCTTGGCCCTTCTAAATGTCACCATGGGTTTTTCATGTAGTTTGGACCCCACATTAGCACTATTTGACACTTCGACCCAGTTCTTATTGATAATTTGGCGGATTCTCGGAGCCATAGGAGAGAAGTCGAACACAAAAGGGACAACCGATTTCCCTGTATCGGATTTAAAGGATTGTTTCTTTCTAATGTTGTGATGGAAAAGGTTTTCTCTTTCCTGTCCATTGGTTCGAGTAAACGCCTCAATCAACAAGGGTAATGGGTATCCCCGGGACATCAACCTAAACCCCAGTTCTTTACATTGGGCTTCAAAATCTTCCTGCTTACTATTGTTTCTTTTAAGCCGTAAAAACTGGCTATATGGTATCCCATCTAGCACATGACGTGGATGGTAACTGGAGTAAGCAAAAATAGAATTAGTGGCCGTCTGCTTCCTAAATCCCCTAGATAGTAACCTCCCATCCTCCATAAACAACATGAGGTCCAAAAATTGCAATTCAGTGTTTCCCCATACTCCAGTAAATTTCATATTCAAATCATTAAGATCAAGCCATTTTACAAAATCATTGAAAAGGGCCTCCTCACCATCCCAGACCAACAGCACGTCATCCATGTAACGGTGCCAGGTCACGATGGCGCGGCGATAGGGATTACTCGGATGGTAGATGTAATTATCCTCCCAATGCGCCAAAAAGAGGTTTGCAAAGGTTGGAGCCACCGAGGTCCCCATCGCCACGCCAGAGGCCTGTCTGTACCAGGCACTGTCAAACAGGAATGCATTGTGCTTAAGGACATAGGAAAGACACTTCCCAATATATTCTGTCCAGAGTTCATCCTTCCCCTGTTTAACCAAAAATTGTTGGACTACCTCCACCCCTAGGTCCTGTGGGATCCTGGTGTATAAACTTTCCACATCAATGGAGGCCAGGGGGAGTCCCGGCCTCCACTGTATGGATGGGAGCAGCCTCAGGACCGCCAGGGTGTCGGCCAAGTAGGAAGGGATTTTATCAAGGAAGGGCTTCAGTAGATATTCAAGGTACCGAGACAAGGGTTCGGTGACCGACCCCCTAGCCGACACAATGGGCCGGCCCGGAGGCTGCTCCAAGCTCTTATGCACCTTAGGTAACATATACCAGACTGGCTTTCTAGGGTACTCGGGGAACAAACCTTCTCCCAATTTCCGAGAGAGCCAGCCCTGTTCGACACCCTGACGTAACAATGTCTGTAACACCCTTTTATACTGATATGTGGGGTCCCTAGCCAATTTTTCATAAAAGCCATCAGATCCCTCTAACTGTCTCAATGCCTCAGCTTTATAGGCCTCTCTAGATAGGAGAACTAAATTGCCCCCCTTATCAGCCTTCTTGGCTACGATTTTATCATTAGTACTGAGCCATTTCAAGGCTGACAGTTCTTGAGGGGATAAATTCGATGGAGCTTCAGGATAAATGAGGGCCTTTAGTTCACTTTTGACCTTGTTGTCAAACTTGTCAATGTCAGAGCCTGGATGAGAGGGAAAATCTCTAACTGAACGGCAAGGGATAAAGGCCTCCCTATCAGTGGAAGACTCTATAGTGGCTGTAGATCCAGATTTGTTTTCATCCAGTAGGCTCATTAAGTCAGTGGATACTTGCAAATCAAGCCTTGTCATAGGGGGTAAAAAGCCTAACTGGACTCTAATTGCTTGCTGTACAATAACTTGGTTTTAAACTTTCTTTTCTTCTTCTTATTTTTTTAGGCTAGCACACCAGGACGGGTTGCCTGGACAACCAGACGCCCGTCAAGCCACTCCCCCCTGATACTGCGGCTAATAGTGATACTACGGGCTTAGTAAGATGGGATCCCCCTCCGACACGCCTCTAGTGGGCGGGGTTGTCCTATGGCGGCGGCTCGGGGCAGCGTCCTTTGACGTTTGCTCGGCTGGGAGGAGCAACTTTTGATGTTGCGTACTCCACGGCGGGTTGCCCTGACTACAGGACGCCCGCCGTGTTACTCCTCCCTGATACTGCGGCCTTTTACTACGCAATCCGCGTAGTTTCTGGTTTTGGCCACGGAATCCCCTATGACGTACCCGGAAGGGGCGGGGTTTTTTATGGCGGCGGCTCGGGATGGCGTTTCCACGCTCATTCGGCTGGGGGGAGTGACATCTGGAGTGGTAAGCCTATTTTAAGTGTTGCTGTGATGTTTAAAGACGTTATTTTCTTGCCTCTGAGGAAGCAGAGCTAGACTTTGCGAAACAGACTGTTAGGCTATAACATCGAACTTTTAATCTTTGTACTGAGGATGGAATAAAGGTGTTTTCTGCAATCCACTGGTGCCCGGATGCTTTTCTCTTGCTGCTGATACATTGGATCTTCAATCTGGAGGCACAGTGGGTACACCGTCCCCTCAGTGGTCAACCATTATCTAGTGCCAGTCCGCTCTTTTGCTCTTCTTTTTCATTTACAATTGACTGTTAATTCTGGTCTTGAGCACAGATGCAAGCTTCAAGCACAGCTGGTTCCGAGGATCAGGCTACGTCTGCAATTGGGACGACGCCAGGAAATACAGTAGTGCAAGCAGGACGCAGTGATTGGTTGACCTTTCTAACCGATACGGCACTTGGCACGGCTTCCAGTAAAGCCCTGGGTGTCAAAGTGGTGGAACAAAGATTAAATAAGCTTTCTGAAAAGGAACTACAGCTATTCTGGACGGTGGCGACCTTAAAACGCTACGACGGAGAACAGATTGCGGCTCGAGGCTTTCGGAGGTACAGTGAGGCATTGGAGTACCAGGATGATGTGGAGTTTATGAAGGTGTGGAAGGCCCAGCAGTTGGAGAACGCACTGAGGCTTCAAAAGATAGTGCTGGATCGAAGTGAGGTTGAATACAACAAAGTGTCTGAGGAGCTAAAAGATTGCAGGAAAGAGTTGGGTAAACTTACCACTTTCGCAAATTACGACACTATTATTTATCGAGAAGATCGATAATCGACTGGGCCCGATACAGGATATAATTAAAGAGCGGAAGCTTCGCAAGTTTAGGAGAGATCAGGACGATTATAAGAAAGGTTGTATCTTCGATTGGGGACAAGCTCCTAATAAATCTGGGAGAGGTCGTAACCGTAAAAGGAACCGTCGAGGATATTGGACCTCGGAATCAGGGTCAGATTCTAGCCCTGAGAAACCTTCAGGCCAAAAAGCAACACCAAATACGTCCAAACCCACTCCATCATGTGCAGGAGTCCCTTTAGGCGGACAAGACGGGGCCGCAGGAAGCCCTGCTCAACCAACGACAAGACGGGTGAAGTGGAATCGCAACACCCCTGGTCGAAAATACTGGAGGAAGAGACAATAGCTCCCATAGAGGATGAGTTACAAATTATCAATCTTACTGGCCTTACGTTACAAGAAGGCTCTGAGTCCCTTCTGAAGAAAGGTCTAAATTACTCCATCTCCTGAAATTTTGATAAATTCCATTTTGAGGTGGATTGGTATAAGGCTATCCGCAAGCTAAATATCTCCACACATCACTTTCAAGATAAACCAGAGAACCAGTTAGGCTTTTTACCCCCTATGACAAGGCTTGATTTGCAAGTATTCACTGACTTAATGAGCCTACTGGATGAAAACGAATCTGGATCTACAGCCACTATAGAGTCTTCCACTGATAGGGAGGCCTTTATCCCTTGCCGTTCAGTTAGAGATTTTCCCTCTCATCCAGGCTCTGACATTGACAAGTTTGACAACAAGGTCAAAAGTGAACTACAGGCCCTCATTTATCCTGAAGCTCCATCGAATTTATCCCCTCAAGAACTGTCAGCCTTGAAATGGCTCAGTACTAATGATAAAATCGTAGCCAAGAAGGCTGATAAGGGGGGCAATTTAGTTCTCCTATCTAGAGAGGCCTATAAAGCTGAGGCATTGAGACAGTTAGAGGGATCTGATGGCTTTTATGAAAAATTGGCTAGGGACCCCACATATCAGTATAAAAGGGTGTTACAGACATTGTTACGTCAGGGTGTCGAACAGGGCTGGCTCTCTCGGAAATTGGGAGAAGGTTTGTTCCCCGAGTACCCTAGAAAGCCAGTCTGGTATATGTTAACCTAAGGTGCATAAGAGCTTGGAGCAGCCTCCGGGCCGGCCCATTGTGTTGGCTAGGGGGTCGGTCACCGAACCCTTGTCTCGGTACCTTGAATATCTACTGAAGCCCTTCCTTGATAAAATCCCTTCCTACTTGGCCGACACCCTGGCGGTCCTGAGGCTGCTCCCATCCATACAGTGGAGGCCGGGACTCCACCTGGCCTCCATTGATGTGGAAAGTTTATACACCAGGATCCCACAGGACCTAGGGGTGGAGGTAGTCCAACAATTTTTGGTTAAACAGGGGAAGGATGAACTCTGGACAGAATATATTGGGAAGTGTCTTTCCTATGTCCTTAAGCACAATGCATTCCTGTTTGACGGTGCCTGGTACAGACAGGCCTCTGGCGTGGCGATGGGGACCTCGGTGGCTCCAACCTTTGCAAACCTCTTTTTGGCGCATTGGGAGGATAATTACATCTACCATCCGAGTAATCCCTATCGCCGCGCCATCGTGACCTGGCACCGTTACATGGATGACGTGCTGTTGGTCTGGGATGGTGAGGAGGCCCTTTTCAATGATTTTGTAAAATGGCTTGATCTTAATGATTTGAATATGAAATTTACTGGAGTATGGGGAAACACTGAATTGCAATTTTTGGACCGCATGTTGTTTATGGAGGATGGGAGGTTACTATCTAGGGGATTTAGGAAGCAGACGGCCACTAATTCTATTTTGGCTTACTCCAGTTACCATCCACGTCATGTGCTAGATGGGATACCATATAGCCAGTTTTTACGGCTTAAAAGAAACAATAGTAAGCAGGAAGATTTTGAAGCCCAATGTAAAGAACTGGGGCTTAGGTTGATGTCCCGGGGATACCCATTACCCTTGTTGATTGAGGCGTTTACTCGAGCCAATGGACAGGAAAGAGAAAACCTTTTCCATCGCAACATTAGAAAGAAACAATCCTTTAAATCCGATACAGGGAAATCGGTTGTCCCTTTTGTGTTCGACTTCTCTCCTATGGCTCCGAGAATCCGCCAAATTATCAATAAGAACTGGGTCGAAGTGTCAAATAGTGCTAATGTGGGGTCCAAACTACATGAAAAACCCATGGTGACATTTAGAAGGGCCAAGACTATTGGAGACTTATTGGTCAGAAGTGAGTACAGTGAGGTGAGAGAGGTGGATTGGCTAACTAAAATGAGACCGAAGGGAAATTTTCGGTGTCACAATTGTAGCCACTGCCACCAATTTCTTCCTGGCAAGTCACTTGTTTTGGGTGGTCATGAGATTGTTATCAAAGAGCTTCTCCACTGTAAATCTATGTTTGTAGTATATGCTGTACTATGCCCATGTAAGCGCTATTATATTGGAAAAACTACTAGACCCATGGGTGCGAGATTCCAGGAACACTACAATTCGATTAAGACTGGGAAGGGTGCTGGTCGCTTGATTGCTCACATCAGAGAAGTACATGGAGGCAATGCTGAGTGCCTTCGTTTTTGTGGATTAAAAACAGTTCAAATACCCTCAAGAGGGGGATGTAGAGATAAATGCTTGCGGAGGGAGGAGGCTAGATTGATCTCCTTAACAGATGCTTGTGGGAGGGTGGGACTTAACGAACGGAATGAACTTTGGTGTTTTTTGGATAAACATTGAATGAGTATAGGCTGTGGGCTTTCACCGAACCTCTTATTGTTTTCAACTCTTCCTCTTTCTATCTTTACTTCCTCTTGCTGGCTTTTTCTTTTCCCCTCTCCTTTCCCTCCTTTTCCCCTTCTGCTCTCTGGTTCCTTTATATAATTTTTTCCTTCCTTATTTTCCTCTCCCTTTGGTCCGGTGATCTCCCCCAGCCCTGATGATCCTTTAGGCCCATAAGCATTTTTATGCTATTGTATGACATAACTCCACTCTCTCTACCTACTGCCCTTAAAATGCTTACTCTATATGTAATTGGTTAAATTCTAATCAGATGCTCTTATGCTCTATAATTCTGTACTCTAATTGCTTGCTGTACAATAACTTGGTTTTAAACTTTCTTTTCTTCTTCTTATTTTTTTAGGCTAGCACACCAGGACGGGTTGCCTGGACAACCAGACGCCCGTCAAGCCACTCCCCCCTGATACTGCGGCTAATAGTGATACTACGGGCTTAGTAAGATGGGATCCCCCTCCGACACGCCTCTAGTGGGCGGGGTTGTCCTATGGCGGCGGCTCGGGGCAGCGTCCTTTGACGTTTGCTCGGCTGGGAGGAGCGACTTTTGATGTTGCGTACTCCACGGCGGGTTGCCCTGACTACAGGACGCCCGCCGTGTTACTCCTCCCTGATACTGCGGCATTTTACTACGCAATCCGCGTAGTTTCCGGTTTTGGTCACGGAATCCCCTATGACGTACCCGGAAGGGGCGGGGTTTTTTATGGCGGCGGCTCGGGATGGCGTTTCCACGCTCATTCGGCTGGGGGGAGTGACATCTGGAGTGGTAAGCCTATTTTAAGTGTTGCTGTGATGTTTAAAGATGTAATTTTCTTGCCTCTGAGGAAGCAGAGCTAGACTTTGCGAAACAGACTGTTAGGCTATAACATCGAACTTTTAATCTTTGTACTGAGGATGGAATAAAGGTGTTTTCTGCAATCCACTGGTGCCCGGACGCTTTTCTCTTGCTGTTGATGATTTAGTGGAATCATCATTAAAGCATACATGGACTGTTATAAAACATTATAAAATAAACATGATTACATATAGTACTTGTCCTAAAAATAACTTAACTGAGAAACCTCACTGGAGAGAAACCTCTCTGGTTTGGATTTTCTAAATCCAAACAATATATTTGGTGCTTTGTCCTGAACTTTGAAGAGAAATTGTAGCTAAACACACTATACAAGGGTGCTCGGATACCCCTTTTTAAAATCCGAATTGATTCGGATCCGGATACCCAGATATCCGGATACAGATCGGATATCCGCATCCGAACTTTGTGGTATCCGAATAGAATTGGATATCCAAACCCATTATCCGGGAAATCCGGTTGGATTCGGATGTCCGGATAGAAAACCAGAAGTGGCCTTTAAATTGCTTCCAAAACGTTTTTTTAAGGTAAATGATGCATGTAGCATCATGTTTTTTTAACCACTTCAGCCTAACTGGACGAACATTTTCGGCCAGTTAGGCTGCGTGCACTCCCACGGGTCGCGCGGGCTCCCCCCCGTGCACACTCCCGCTGCCGGCCGTTAGCCCAGCGATCAATGAAAGGGATTATAAATGCCTTTCACTGATCGGACCCCCCCGGAGAAAAGCCGACAGCGTCTCTTCAGACGCTGCGGCTTTTCTGAGATCAAAAAGTTCCCTGTCTTCATACTTCTTCTTGGGAGCAAGATCGATCGCTCCCAGGACTTTTTGACTGTGGTCATCTTGTGGCCAAATAACAAACTACACCAAAAACACTTTGCATTGAATAAATACATTTTTAAACATTTAAAATCCTCTGTTTACCTCCCACACCAAAAAATACCCACATACACGTTTTAACAAAAAATAAAATAAAAAATTACAATAATAAAAAAAAAACAAAAACATAAATAGTTACCTAAGGGTCTGAACTTTTTAAATATCCATGTCAAAGGAGTATATCAATATGATTTATTAAATTATGGGCTTCTAAATAGTGATGGACGCAAATTGAAAAAATGCACCTTTATTTCCAAATTAAATATCGGCGCCATACATTGTGATAGGGACATAATTTAAATGGTGTAATAAGCGGGACAAATTGGTAAATAAAGTACATAGATTTTAATGATGGTAGCATGTATTAATTTCAAACTATAATGGCCAAAAGCTGAGCAATAATGATTTTTTTTCCATTTCTTTCTTAATATTCCTGTTTAAATGGATTTAGAATAAATTAATTCTCAGCAAAATGTATCACCCACAGAAAGCCTACTTGGTGGTGGAAAAAACAAGATATAGATCAATTCATTGTGATGAGTAGTGCTAAAGTTATTGGCAAATGAATGGGAGGTGAACATTTCTCAGATGTAAAAAAATATCAACCCTGTAGGCTGAAGTGGCTAAAGAGAAACACTAATTGATTATGTGGGGAGTTAAAAAAAAATAGCTGTAAATTAATATCAGGACTAGGTTCCAGACAGCGGTTGTGCACCCCACATTGTGTCCAAAGTCCAACCGCACAACTGGGATATCACAGTTTTCAGCAGACATCTCCAAAATAGTAAAGCTATTGTAGTGGTGTAATAGCTGGGGCAGTGGCAGGCTATTGTAGTGGCGTAATAGCTGGTGGCAGCGGCAGACTGGCAGTGGCAGCAAAAGATATAGTTTTGTGTGGACCCTGGTGGTGGTGGGTACCACAGACAGGAGCAGCAGGATGAGCAGGTAGATGCAGCTATTGTAGTGGCGTAATAGCTGGTAGTGGCAGCAGAAGATATAGTTCTGGGTGGACCCTGGTGGTGGTGGGTACCACAGACAGCAGCAGCAGGATAAGTAGGTAGATGCAGCTATTGTAGTGGCGTAATAGGTGGTGGAAGTGGCAGTAGAAGATATAGTTATGTGTGGACCCTGATGGTGGTGGGTACCTCAGACAGGAGCAGCAGGAGGAGTAGGTAGATGCAACCATTGTAGTGCCGTAATAGCTAGTGGTGCTTGGATACCTATTTTTGATATCTGGATTGTTCTGGATCCGGATAGCAAAAAATCTGGATAAATCCAGATATCTGGATTTGAACCGTTTGGATGTCCGAGTCTATCCAGATATCTGAACCCATTATCTGTATTGAATCCGGGTATCTGGATTGAAAACCGGAAGTGGCCTTTAAATTGCTTCCAAAATGTCTTTTATAGTAAATGATGCATGAAGCATCATGTTTTTAAAGAGACTCCGTAACAAAATTTGCATCCTGTTTTGTATCATCCTACAAGTTCCAAAAGCTATTCTAATGTGTTCTGGCTAACTGCAGCACTTTATACTATCACTGTCTCTGTAATAAATCAATGTATCTTTCCCCTGTCAGACTTGTCGGCCTGTGTCTGGAAGGCTGCCAAGTTCTTCAGTGTTGTGGTTCTGCTATGAACTCACCCTTCCAGGCCCCTCTCTGCACACTGCCTGTGTGTTATTTAGATTAGAGCAGCTTCTCTCTTCTCTCTTATCTTTTACAAGCTGGATAAATCGTCCTCTGAGCTGGCTGGGCTTTCACATACTGAGGAATTACAAACAAGGGCAAAGCTGTTTGTAGGAAGAAAAGAGCAGCCTGAAACTTCAGTGCATGGGGGAAAGAAACACACAAATGATCTCTTGAGATTCAAAAGGAATGCTGTATACAGCCTGCTTGTGTATGGATGTATTTTTCTATGTGTGGACATACTGTACATCAACCTACTTCCTGTTTTGGTGGCCATTTTGTTTGTTTACAAACAAACTTTTTAAAACTGTTTTTAACCACTTTTAATGCGGCGAGGAGCGGCGAAATTGTGACAGAGGGTAATAGGAGATGTCCCCTAACGCACTGGTATGTTTACTTTTGAGCGATTTTAACAATACAGATTCTCTTTAAAGAAAAACAGCAATTGTTTATGTGGGGAGGTATAATACAAAAAAACATGGCTGTAAATTAACATCAGGAGGTTCCAGACAGCGGTCGTGCAGCTCACATTGTGTCCAATGCACAACTGGGACATCACAATTTTCAGCCCAGACATCTGAAAAATAAATGTTTTCAACAAAATACAGCTATTGTAGTGACATAATAGCTGGTGGCAGACTGGCAGCAGAAGATTTATTCTGTGTGAAGATTTGTTCTGTGTGGACCCTGGCGGTGGGTAGAGATCTCTGTTGTAGATCTGGTGGTGGCCTGCTCATCCACCATCAGCTCCATCACAGGCTCAGCATCTTTCTCCTCCAATGTGCACCGACGACCCTGCTCTAAAATGGCCGTTACATGCTGCTGCACCTCTGCAGTGTGACTCCCCCTAACAGCTGGGCACCCAGTGCGTCCACGGCCAGTGGCTAGCGGTGGAATGGTCACTGACGCAGCAAAACTGCTTATGGTGGCGGCAATGCTGGTCCCTCTCCTCTTGTCCTAGTTTTTCATGCTGCCCCTCCCCCAGCTGTCAGTGCCAGCAGACATAGTACAACTTTATATGTGTCCAAAAAAAGTGGGGTACTTGTACTTTATTCAAATCAGTAGTACTAGTAGATAATAGCAGTAGTAGAACTTCAACTAACGGAGTGACAGCAGAGTGGCACACACTGACACACTAACTGTCTGTCTATCTGTCACACTGTAACAACACTGCAATTAAAGTAAGCTAACTCAATACAAATTAACTATATATAACTGGTAGTAGTAGACTAGTTGTAGTAGTACAAGTAGAACTTCAGCTGACGGAGTGACAGGAACACACACTAACTGTTATCTGTCACACACTGACTGACTAACAGCAGCACTGCAGTAACTATCTGTAGTAAATGAAGCTAACACAGTAGTAGTACTCTCTCTAACAATTAACTGCACACAATATAAGACTAGTAGTAGTACAGTAATCTAATCCCTAATAACCTACAAGCTATAATGTAGCTAAGGCTGGCAGCTGTGCACACAGCAGGCCCTAACCTAGCCTAGCAGCTGCAGCACTGAGTCTGACTGTCACACTGACTAAAATCAAAATACAAGCTAGCTAACTAAAAAACAATAATATACTGGTGTAGTACAGGTGTTTAGGAGCAAAAACGCTAGATTTAACACAGTAATACAGCACTTGCTTAGCCAACAGCACTGGAGATGTCTCTCAGTGAGCAGTCACAAGCAAGGATGGTATTCTCATCATGGTGCCCGCCTTATATACAGGAGGGGCTGGCCAGGGTTCCGCTCTATGATTGGTTGCTAGGGCTTCGGCTGGGAGCCCTCTGATTGGCTCAATGATGTCATGGACATCATCCGGGTACTCGAACTAGGTATCTGGACTGATTTCCAGATACCTAATACGTATCTGGATTCACTCGGATAGTGCATTCCGGATTTATCCAGCTATCTGGAATCTGTATCCAAGTTCGGATACCAGAAAAAAGTTCAGATATCTGGATAGTTCAGGTATCTGGAATCTGGATAATGGCTGGTAGTGGCAGCAGAAGATGTAGTTCTGCATGGACCCTGGTGGTGGTGGGTACCACAGACAGCAGCAGCAGGAGGAGTAGGTAGAGGCAGCTATTGTAGTGGCGTAAATAGCTGGTGGCAGTGGCAGCAGAGGATATAGTTCTGCGTGGACCCTGGTGGTAGTGGGTACCACAGACAGCAGCAGCAGCAGGGTGAGTAGGTAGATGCAGCTATTGTAGTGGCGTAATAGCTGGTGGCAGTGGCAGCAGAAGATATAGTTCTGCATGGACTCTTGTGGTGGTGGGTACCACAGACAGCAGCAGCAGGATGAGTAGGTAGATGCAGCTATTGTAGTGGTGTAATAGCTGGTGGCAGTGGCAGCAGAAGATATAGTTCTGGGTGGACCCTGGTGGTGGTGGGTACCACAGACAGCAGCAGCAGGAGGAATAGGTAGATGCAGCTATTGTAGTGGTGTAATAGCTGGTAGTGGCAGCAGAAGATATAGTTCTGCGTGGACCCTGGTGGTGGTGGGTACCACAGACAGCAGCAGCAGGAGGAGTAGGTAGATGCACCCTGGCGGTGGGAGCAGCACAGGCAGCAGGAGACAGGAGGAGGAGAAGAAGTGTAACGTGTGGCAGGCAGCATAGTTATTCCACCATGGCACCTAGTGTTGGTACCACGGCACAATTAAAACATTATAAAGGAGAGGTTCCAGGAAGCGGTCATACTCCCGCAATTTGGGCAGCACAGTTATTGGCCCAGACATCGCCAAATTGTGTTTAGATAGTTCACCATGGCACCTAGTGTTGGTACCATGGCACAGTTAAAACATTACAAAGGAGAGGTTCCAGGAAGCGGTTGTACTGCTGCAGTTGGGGCCTCTCCACAACTCGGACAGCACAGTTATCAGCCCAGGCACCTCCAAAAAAATGACACAGCAATTGTGTTTAGATAGTTCACCATGGCACCTAGTGTTGGTACCACAGCTGTAAATAAAATTTTAACCAGGCTTATTACTCAAGACAGAGCCAGGAGGTTGTGGTGGTAAAGGGTGGTAAGGCAGGCATAGTGATTTCCAGCCACTTAATTTCTCCCTCTTACCAACAACAGTGGCAAGGAATTCACCAACCACCCAAGCCTGGTTTATTTTCAGAAACGTCAGTCTGTCGACAGACTGGGTGGACAGATGAAGCACCTCTCAGATAGCACATTGGAAGGGGGGCAAGCAAGGACTTCCAGGGTGTACTGCGCCAGTTCGCTCCAAATATCCAGGTGCTTGACCCAGTAATCCAAGGGGTCCACAGGGGTGTCACTGTAGAGCCCACTGTAGGACCCCATGTAGTCTGCCCCCATCCGGGTCAGGCGCTGGTTCTGGCTTTGATAGCCAAATGCTGCTGCAGGCACCTCCTCCTCAGTTGGCAGCTGTACCGACGTAGCGTAGAGCACCTTTGTGAGAGACAGCAGGTTTGTTGGGCCCCTGCTGTTGATGGACGCAGGCACCTGCTGCTGTGCTGCCGTCAGTCTGTGTTTCTTCAGGCTTACCATCTCCTGCAGCGCTTGGCAGCAGCGGGCCTTCACACTGCTGCTGAGGTGAGGGTGTTTGGCGGCAGGTTTGCCGGAGGGTGGAACCAGATCAGAGGAACCTGCTGCACTTCCCCTGACCCTGCTGCAGGGAGGCACCACCCACTGGCTTGATGATGCTGCTGCTGTGCTCGATGCTGCTGTCCCCTTCTAACCCCCTTCCACCAAACTGACCCAATGCGCGGTGAAGGACAGATAGCGGCCTGTCCTGAATAGAGATGTAGCGAACGGTTCCCGAACCGTTCGCCGGCGAACATCTCTGAATACATGGGGCATTTACTACTTCCGGGTCGCTCTGACCCGGAGTAGTACACCTGCGCTGCCCGGCGAAGCGCGTCCTAGATCGCGCTCCTGTTGCCGGGCACTCTCTGCGCATGTGCGTGACGTCATGAACGACGTCACGCACATGCGCAGAGAGTGCCCGGCAACAGGAGCGCGATCTAGGACGCGCTTCGCCGGGCAGCGCAGGCGTACTACTCCGGGTCAGAGCGACCCGGAAGTAGTAAAAGCCCCAGAGATGCTCGCCGAGCGAACAGTTCGCAACATCTCTAGTCCTGAACTGGCTGCTCCACTAGTCCATAGTGACATGGACCCGCTCACCCACCGCATGTTCCAGGCCATGTTCCACGTTGGCCATTGTGAAGTGGTGCAGTGCTGGGTTGGCCGTGTGGGAAAAGTAGTGCCGGCTGAGGATAGGCCGATCCGGCGCTGCACACTGCAGGAGCACACGCATGTCGCTCCCCTCCTGCACAAACGAGTACAGGAGGAGCTGCGAGGACATGCAAGCAGGCCGTTCAGCAGGCTGCTGGGAGGACTCGCTCAGCATGGTCTGATGTCGATTTTGGCTTGCACAGGAAGCCGAGGAGGGAGCAGAGGAGACCACTGAGGACTGGCTGCCTGAACAGGCCTCAGTGTCGACAGCAGTGGCAAAGGGGTTCTGGTGGTAATTTTGGTCGGAACACTGCCAGCGCCAGCTTCCTTCAGCCTTTTGAACTCCTCATGCACATGATAGTGTTTTTTGGCTAGGTGGTTGATGAAGCTGGAGGTGCCGTAGTTGGAGGGGTTGCAACCTCTGCTCAGATTCACCTGGCACACATTACAAGTCACAAACTTGCTGTCCACTGAGGGCAGATCAAAAAACTGCCAGATTGGGGATAAAAAAATTTCCCTTACGCCCTGATTGGGCTGCTGCAGATGTTTTTCCCCTGCAGTGGTTGGGGCCTGGGGTTGAGTGGTGCGGCTGGTGGTAGCAGCAGAAGATGAAGCAGCAGGCTGTGGGACCTGCACTCCACTGCTGCTCCTGCCAATGTCAGCGATGCTGATCCTCTGTGCCAGACCCACCACCGACGCATCCTCCTCCTCAGTCTCAGAGGTAACATGCCCCTCCTGTGGATTGTAGTCATGGTCCTTCATCTCATCATCATTATCAGCATCATACAACTCCTCCTCAAACAACTGCTGGGATGTTGCTGACCCCCCCAAACTCCTCTTCTGCTGACACATCAGGCAAGGAAACCCCCCCCCCCAACAATCACCATCTGTGACTCCTCCACATACCCTATTGTGGCCAGAATATCCTCCTCAAACTCAGTGGTAAAAGCCCTGATTGTGCTTGCGGTGCCTGGAGTAAAGAGCGCGCTGATTGAGGGTAGGCTGCCCGCTGGGGTCGACATGATGACCGACGAGTCCCCATGCACTGCTGGACGGCTGCTGCTGCTCCTGTGAACAGGAGTGGTGGTGGGGGTGGAGCTCTCTGTTGTAGAGCTGGTGGTGGCCTACTCATCCACCATCAGCTGCATCACAGGCTCAGCGTCTTTCTCCTGCAATTTGCACCACCGATCCTGCTGAAAAATGGCCGCTACACTTTGCTGCGCCTCTGCAGCGTGACTCCCCCTAACAGCTGGGTGCCCAGCGCGTCCACGGCCAGTGGTTAGCAGCGGAACGGACACTGGGGCGGCAGAACTGCTGGCGGTGATGGTACCCGCAATGTTCCCTCTCTTCTTGGCCTTGCTGCCCTTCCCCCGGCTGCCAGTGCCAGCAGACATAGTACAAGTTTGTGTGATGATGATGTCACCAGATTGATGTGGGGTACTTGTACTTTATTGAAATTGGGGTAATTGGTGTTGGACTTTAATGAATCAGCATGGAGTGACAGACAGCAGAGTAGAAGACAGTGTGTGGGACGGTCTATCTGTCCCACACACTGACACTCAGCACAGACAGCAGCACTGCAGTAATCTGTAGTAAGATAACATAGTACTACTCTAAGAACTAACTGCAGTACTAACTACACAATAACACAGTAATCCTATTCCCTAACCTATACTGTAGCTAAGGCTAATAGCACAGGCCTGGCCTATGTGTACAACAGCACACACGCAGACACAGACAGGACCTAGAGCTGCTGCAGCCTGCAGCACAGAGACTGTCATACACACTAACTAAAATCACAATACAAGCTAGCTAACTAAACAACAATAAAACAGTGGCATAGTATGGGTGTTTATGTGCAAAAACGCTAGATTTTCTCACAGTAGAAAGCACTTGCTTAGCCAAACAGCACTGGAGATGTCTCTCAGTGAGCAGCCAAAGCAAGGACGATTTTTTTCATCATGGCCACCGCTTTATATACAGGAGGGGCTGGCCAGAGTTCCCCTCTGTGATTGTTTGCTAGGGCTTCTGCTGGGAGCCCTCTGATTGGCTCAATGACGTCATGGACGTCTTCTCCCTAGTTACAGTATTTGGATCCGGATATCCGCGTGGATATCCAAATTCCTATCCGGATACCGCTGCGAATCTGGATACCACATTCTGTATTTGCCCAGATATCCGGAATCTGGATCCGAGGTCAGACAGCGGTAAAAGTTCGGATTATCCGGGTAGTTTGGATATCCGGATTCCGGATTAGCACCACTGCACACTAAGGCCTCTTGCACACTGCAAGTGATTCCGATTCCGATTCCATTTTTTAATCAGTTTTTACATCCGATTCAGATTCCGATTTGCAGTTTGCTCCCTGCACACTGCAAATCTGAATCTGAATCGGATGTAAAAACTGATTAAAAAGCGGAATCTGAATCGGAATCACTTGCAGTGTGCAAGAGGCCTAAAACTTCACAGAAAACTATCTAAAAAAAAGTGCTATTTTTTTTAAATGCAGTAAATGTGGGCATTGCTCAGGTAGGTTGTTAGTGGTGGCAGACAGATGAAGGTGCCTTAAAGAGAGTCTGAAGTGTATGTGTACCACAGCTAAGAAATAAAACATTAGGAGCAGAGACATGCTGTAAGTCTAATATTGTTTACAGTACAGGAGGAGTTAAGGAACTCCAGTTATCTATGCAAAAGAGCCATTGAGCTCCACGAATTTCAATGTCGCAGAGAGCTCTGTCTTATGAAGCTTGTTATCTCAACTGACACTCACTGTATCTTCTTGTTCCTGCAAAGGACAGGTCAATAGTTCACCATCCTGCTGTTTAAAATCATTTAAAATGCCAAGTAGTGTGTAAACTGCAAATATTAGAGAATGATGAAATGTTATTAAAACAAAACAAAACTATATAACTGAAAATAAAAAAAAACACTTTGCTACTAATGTTCTAGTAATTATCTGTACTACACAACAAATTCATTATATCATGATTTTTTTTTTTTTTGCTTCAGTGTCTCTTAACCAGTTCACCCCCAAGGGTTTTTATCCTAACGGACCAGAGCAATTTTCAGTTGTCAGCGCTCCTCCCTTTTATTCCCTAATAACTTTATTACTACTTATCACAAGAAAATGATCTATACCTCATTTTTTTCGCCACCAATTAGGCTTTCTGTGGATAGTACATTTTGCTAAGAATTTTTTTATTCTAAATGCATTTTAATGAGAAAAACAGAAAAAAAAGAAAAAAAATCATTATTTCTCAGTGTTCAGCCTTTATAGTTTTAAAATTAAACATTCTCCTGTGGATAAAACAAACACGTTTTATTTGCCCAGTGGTCCCGATAATTAAACCGTTTAGATTATGTCCCTACCACAATGTATGGCGACAGTATATTATTTTGAAATATAAGTGGTTATTTTTCTGTTTGTTCTGGCCATAATTACAAGCCCCTATGTAATAAATTAAAATTAATTTCCCCCCATAAAATATAGAATAAAAAAAGCTGAGTCCCTAAGGCAACTATTTTTTTTTTTTTTAAGCTGATTTTTTTTTTTACAAGTGTTTTTTTTGGGGGGGAGGGTTGGAAGTGTAATTTTATTAATGATGTGTATATACTTGAAAATGTATGTATTTTGTAGGTGTAATATACTTTTTGGCCACAAGATGGCGCTGGTGAACACTCATAGGACGTGTTCACTTTTTTTTTTTTTTTTTACACACTTTATTAAACTGTTACATTTCCTGTTTATGTGAATGGACGTAGCCGCTGTTCGCGGTCACGTCCATTCACTCCAGGCACTGCGATTGGGTAGAGGACTGTTCAGTCCTCTTCCCCAATCGCCCAGCACGGGATCCCGACGGTAATGGCGGCGGTAGCGGTGGACACACGGCGGTAGCAGCGGCGGGAATGCGCGACGTATTAAAACATCATGTTGCTGTTAATAGCGGTAAGCATGACGTTTTAATACGTTAGGATGGCGGTAAATGGTTAACAAATGCACTGAGTGCAGTACTTGAATTTATTGTTATGAATCTGTCACTGTCAAGTTTGCATAAAAATTACAGGCAGTTACTGAAAGTAAACAACCTGCTTTGTTGAAATTCTAGCTGCAGCTGTGAAGAGTTGTGAATTAGAAAAACAGTAATTCAAACATGGGGCTCGATTCACAAAGCGGTGCAAAGTGTTTGCACGCGAGTGAAAACCCCTTTATCACGCCTAATCTCAGTTTAGGCATGATAAGAAGAAACTCGCGCGAATTTTCCGCGCGCAAAACTCACCCGGCGCTTCGCGTGAAGCTCCCATTAAGCCCTATGGGACTTTGCGTTAGAGCACAAAACGGTGATAACTTTGCTAGTGCAAAGGTTATCACGCCTAAAGTCTTTTAGGCGTGATAACTGAGTTATCACCGCTTTGTGAATCAAGGCCATAGTGAGTTGTATGTGGTCTATTGTTAGTCATGGAAAAAATCTGAGGACTGCAAAGCCTGCCCTGACATCCAAAGTCATTGGCCATGTGAGTGCGTAGGAGGAGGTGGCAGTAACTACCCTTACACCTGCCGGTGTAGTAGGCCTTGGGGGCATATTCTGGCTTATGACCCCATCCCAGGTAAAAAAAGGTATTGACATACCTATAAACCCATTTCAACAAAAGACTGAATAGAAAAAGTGTCACCTGGACCCTTCATACTAAATTAGGTCAGATTATAGGGATATCTAGTATGGGGATATGTTTGTTGGTATTGATTTTGGTTAATTGTGCTAATTGCCCCAAGTTTCCTTTAGTGCGTGATCAGTATTTTTTGTTGATCTGTGGGTGTTTCTTATTACAGGAGAATTTGGTACAGGCAGGTTGAAGTTTAGTTCTTAGACTCGTGGGGACTCTAACAGGGAAAACCAAAAACAGGTACAAGATCTGAGGCAACAAGGTCATCTTCATTGAATGTAACCGGCCTGATAGAGTGATGTTGCCCCTGTTCCAGGTTTGCAGATCCTGCAACAGCTTCAGTACTAATGAGGAATAATTGTGTGTGTGTATAGGTCCTTACGATCTCTAGTCAGATGTATCCCTAGGTATCTTAGGTATTTGTCCTGGTAGGTCAGGTTTAGGGAAGTAGCCAAATCCTTGCCCGCTTGTGAACTTATACCAGATAGCATAATCAATATTTAAACAAAAAACTGGGAACTGTAATGAATAGCGGAGATGCCGCCGCGCGGTCTGGCGGCGGGGTGGCTGTCTCAGCGTTCAGACCGGCGGTTTCCACACAGCAGCATGCGTCTGGTTTGCCTGAGACTTCTAGTGCACACAGATGGAGAGCTACACGCGCGCGTGCTAGAAGGCAGGACCTTTATGCCAGCAGGAGAGGTATCATCTGATCAGGACGATCAGCTGATTCCAGCGGAACTCCTGGTTGGCTGAGTGGCTGGGGGCTACGCTGAGGAGCGCTGGAGTATATATAGATCTTGCTTGTCAGTTGCTGGTTGTCTGCCGTTGCGAATACTTACGTGTGAGCACTCAGACCTCAGTCAGATCCCACAGTGTGTTAGAACCAGGTGGACCTGGGAATTCACACTTAGCCAGATTACGCTCTTGTTATTACTGTGTTATACTTTAGACCAGTTCCGGGGTGTTGAGACCAAGGACCTCACACCCAAGTTTAGGATTACTGTGTCATTGCTGTGTTATACTTTAGACCAGTTCCAGGGTGTTGAGACCAAGGACCTCACACCCCAGACTAGGATTGTGCTTTATATCTGTTATGACCATTTGCTCTGTCGACCTCTCTCTTGCTTTCTGATTCGGTACCTCTGCCTATCTACCTACCAGTTGCCAAACCTTGCCTGTACCCAGTTACCGAATCAGCCTTCTGTCTTTGTACCTTATCTGCTCGTGTGTTGCCAACCTGGCCTGCCCGACCCTCCTGGCTGTCACTTATCCTCTGAGTGTTCAGTCTGTCTGTACTATCCGTGACACTATTCCACCAAGTGTCAGTTAGCTGCAATGACTCTTGCTCCTCAGAGAGTGCTGCCTGCAGTGCAACCAGTGGCCTCTACCCCATAGGAGTCCCCTGGCTGCAGTACAGTCTGATTACCAGTTTACCAGGGAATCACTGGCTGCCAGATTATCTCTATCCCCTCTCTTAGGAGATAGTCCCTGCACAGCCGAGGGCCACCTGCTCCTCAGGTGGTCTCTGACGGAAGTATCTATGTCTTCCGCCTTACGGGAGATAGCCTACAGTTGCACCAAACACTTACACTTCATTATTAGGTGTCCAGAGGTTAGTCATACTTGTATTATTGGTGATTCTGCAGATCATCCATAATCAGGTATACATCTGTATTGTTGATGATTCTACAGATCATCAATGATCAGATTCTCTCTGTGTGCTGACACCAATCGTTACAGAACGGCAGACCTGAAAAACAAAATGGACGCACTCAACAGCCGTCTTGATGGACTAACCACCTCGGTGGAGAATTTCATCAGGGTGTTGGACGGCCAACAGACCCAGATTACTGCTTTGTCTGGGTCCATACAAGTCCTTCAAACGGCTTTGAATGCAGTGCGATCTCCTCCAGTTACAGACTTGCGTATGCCTATACCCGAAAGGTTTTCTGGTCATAGATCTGACTTTCAGAACTTTAGAAATCGAGTATTGTCTTATTTTGAGTTGACCCAATTTATCGGGAACTGAGGCACAGAGAATTACGTTTATTAAGACCCTTTTGTCAGGGGACTCACAGACATGGGCATATAGCCTTCAGGCAGGGCATGAGGCTTTGTCATCAGTTGAGGAATTTTTTAAGGCCATGGCCATAATTTACGATGATCCGGACATTGCTTCTACCGCTGAGCGGAAGCTTAAGACTTTACGTCAGGGTAAGGATCCGGTAGAAGTCTACGCAGCTGAGTTCAGGAAGTGGGCTGTGTCAGCTAGGTGTGGAACATTTGCTTTGTTAGACTGTTTCTTATCAGGGTTATCAGACGCAGTTTCTGATTTGATGTTGGGACACCCTAAACCAAAATCTATTGATGAGGCAATCTCTTTAGCAGTACGGGTTGATCACCGTTTGCACTATCAGAAACAAACCCGAGGTAGGAATACTGTAAGATATGTCTCCTATGCCTCTACTCCACCCGTTTCACCTCCGCCAGAGTCAATGCAAATTGGACAATCAAAATTGACACGGGTGGAAAAGAATCGCAGGAAAACAGAACAACTCTGTGTGTACTGTGCAGAAGAGGGTCATAAGGTACAGAATTGTCCTAAAAAGTCGGGAAACGCTGCCGCCTAGGTGTAGTCAGAGGTAATACCCTAGGCACGCAGTCATTACCTCTAAACAATAATCGTCTGCTCCTTCCCTGTTCTGTCACATGGGAAGGTCAGACTGTTCCCACTGAAGCTTTTCTAGACTCTGGTTCAGCAGCTAACTTTATAGATTACGAGTTTGCAAAGAATTTGGGGATTCCCCTACTCCCGTTAGACCAACAGGTTTTGGTCACTGCGGTAGATGACTCTCCTCTGCAAAGTAGACATCCCCTTTCTTGGACCCCTGAGTTGATGTTCCGAGTTGGGGTGCTACACAAAGAGAATCTACAGTTTCTGGTCCTGCGTATGGCAACCTCCACCATTATTCTTGGCATGCCATGTCAACTTACAACTTCACTCCCCTCAGATTGACTGGGCTTCAGGTCAGCTAACGAGCTGGTCTACCCATTGTCATCATCACTGTTTAGCGAAAGTAACCATAGGAAACACCAAGATTCAGGTTAAAGGTGTGCCAACTCAGTACGCAGAGTTTGCTGATGCATTTTGTCCCAAAGCAGCAGATAAACTTCCCCCTTACCGTACCTTCGACTGTCCCATCGATTTAAGATCTGGTTGTATGCCTCCTAGGGGTCACCTCTATAATCTATCTGGGCCTGAGAAACTGGCAATGCAGGAATACATCAAAGAGAACTTGGCCAAGGGTTTCATCCATCCCTCTCGTTCACCAGCAGGGGCAGGATTCTTTTTTGTAAAAAAAAAAAAGATGGAGGCCTTCATCCCTGCATTGATTATCGAGGCTTGAACAAGATCACAGTGAAAAATCGTTACCCATTACCCTTGATTGATGATTTATTCACTCAGGTTACCAACACCAAGATCTTCTCTAAACTAGATATAAGAGGCACATGCAACCTAGTTTGAATTAGGGATGGTGACGAATGGAAGACGGCCTTCAACACACCCGATGGGCACTACGAGTATCTGTTGATGCCCTTCGGGTTGTGTAACACCCCGGCTGTCTTCCAGGAGTTAATTAATGAGGTATTCAGAGAGGTGTTGGGGAAGTTCGTCTTAGTATATCTGGACGATATACTGATCTTCTCGTCCAATCTCGTGGAACATCGAAAACATGTTAAGTTTGTGTTAAGGAAGTTAAGACAGAATCTGCTTTGCGCTAAATTGGAAAAATGTCTCTTCGAAGTAACCTTCGTTGACTTTTTGGGGTACATTATCTCTACGTCTGGCCTCTCCATGGATCCTGGAAAAGTCTCTGCTGTTTTGGAGTGGCCTCAGCCTGTGGGATTGAAGGCGCTCCAAAGAGTTTTGGGCTTTGACAACTACTACAGGAGATTTATAAAGGGATACTCCTCAGTGGTCTTGCCTCTCACCAGTCTCACCAAGAAGGGTGCTGATACTTACCACTGGTCAGCAGAGGGACATACTGCTTTCTCTACACTGTAAAAAACAGTTCTGTTTTGCACCCATCTTGAGACATGTGGATGTCACCTTCCCCTTTATCGTGGAGGTTGATGCCTCAGAGGTTGGGGTGGGAGCTGTATTGTCTCAGCGCTCGGGTTTGCTGGGCAAACTCCACCCATGCGTCTACTTCTCTCGTAGGTTTTCACCCGCAGAGAAAAACTATGATATAGGCAACCAGGAGCTTTTGGCTATTAAATTAGCTTTTGAAGAGTGGCGACATTGGCTAGAAGGTGCAGAACATATTATCACAGTTTATACAGATCACAAAAATCTGGAGTACATAGAGGGCGCTAAGAGACTTAGCCCTTGTCAGGCCCGGTGGTCTTTGTTCTTTTCAAGATTCAGATTTGTAATAACGTATACCCCTGGTAGTAAAAACATCAAGGCCGACGCCTTGTCCAGGCGTTTCGAACCCGAGACAGTACAGCCCTCAGCCCCTGAGACCATTCTACCTCAGAAGGTAGTTTTGGTAGCCACTGAGACCTGGAAGGATTGGACAGTCACTCTGAGTCTCTACCAACAGGATGTTCCAGAGGGGAAACCCGAGGGAGTGATGTTTGTACCATTACCTTTTCATCTACAACTCCTACATCTGTTTCATTCCCACAAGAATGCTGGTCATCCCGGGGCCACCAGAACTCAGGATTTATTGGCCAGATGTGCTTGGTTGCCTACTTTAGCAACAGATTGTAAGGAGTTTGTGAGGGAATGTGCAGTGTGTGCTAGGAGTAAACCTTGTTGCCAGGCACCTGTGGGTACTTTACAATCCTTACCAGTGCCAAGCGAATGGTAAAACAAGAGAAGCTTTGGGCTCATAGTGTCAACAAGGAATTACAAAACTTTATTGATAATAGCACTGATATAAATTTTCTCCAAGAACTATATAAGCATCACAATTGTCGTCAATAATACAAAAAGTTAAAAGCAAGAGCTCAGCAGATAACCTCATAAATCAGCTTGTCTACAAATAAATGCACTCCCAGATATATAGCGTGTATGGCATCACATGCAACCATCATTCGCCCGCGCATTCACCTCTAAATGCACCGTGCCCGGATAAAAGGAATTGTTGGGGGGCCCCCTAGAGAAACATTCCTCTGCAAAAAGGCTTCATCCACTTTGGTTCAATAAGGGTGTCAGTCACATCCCATTGATATAGCCAGTCGCACATAATATTGAGCTGTAGCATAGGGGGATCTCACCAGCATCCAACGTAATGCTCTGTTTCATCCACAATGCCGCCTCACATGAACCCAGCAGATCCTACGGGTCCTGGCACCCCTGCTCAGTCGCAGCAGGGAATCCTCTTGTAATGATTCACCGGCAAGGGAAGGGAGCACGCCGGGCTCGGAGCAATAGCGGGCACACGCTGCTGTGGAGCGATCAGCTGATTGAGGCTCCGCCCACCGACGCGTTTCGAACCGCCCAGGTTCTTTCTCAAGGTGTGGCTAGCTCCTAACATGTCGCCCTTTTCACCGCCCGTGTCACGCCCATCCACCAATGAGCAACAGGAGGAGACACAAGGCACGAAGGGGAGAAGGAGGCAGAGGGGAGGGAAAAAGAGGATTACACACTCAAGTCAGTTCCTGGATATCCCACTCCCCCTATCATCGTAGCTTCGGAATGCAGCAAAGCCTCAGATATTCCCACCACCTGAAGCAGCAATATATTCCAGATGGAAGAGTTCAACACAAGGTGTGTATCAGTCACCATAATTACAGTTCCTCCCAGTACATTTCACATTCAGAATGATGTTCATGTTTCATCCAATGACAATATACTCTTCCATTACTCATAGTCCCAAGGATTGCTTCACAATATATAACACTATTACGGGGCACACGGTGCATTTTATAACATTCACTGCGGGACCAAACATATTCACGTTCCAACGCCAGAGTGAGGTGACTTAGGAAGGATCCATTCATCACAGTTGTTAATTTTTATAGGCCCCATAAATGCCAAGGGGTCAACCATATCTTGCTACCTTCAAAAAGGGTGAGAGGTCCAACTTGGTATTCAGACCTTTAGGGCTCACCGTATCAAGTTTGAATATCCACATTGACTCTTTACAGAGTAACACTTCATCAAAATCACCTCTACGGCTGGAAATGTTAAGTTTATATATCCCTTTCACAGTTGTACCCCTCAGGCTATTTCCGTGGACCTCTCTGTAATGCTCTGCCATGTTGGTCTGACCCTTCCCACCTACAATGATAGCTAAGTGCTCCAGTACCCGCTCTTTTAGGGCCCTCTTAGTCTTCCCTATATATCTAAGATGACATGGGCACTCAATCATATACACTACCTTCTCACTGTCACAATTTATGAAAGATTTAATATCATAATTGGTAGCACCTAGTCTGCCCTGAAAACTTTTGGTCCTATCAACAAATGGGCATAGTTTACACTTGCCACACCTGAACATCCCATTTGGCACACGTTCCTGTAGCCATGTGTTAGTTTTTGCCTGTAACTCGCTGTGAACCAAGCGGTCTCTGAGATTGGGGGCCCTCCTTGCTGTCAACAAGGGTCGGGGGCCCACAACCTCAGACACCTCCCTTGACGCAGTCAGCACCGGCCAGAATTTAGTCAAAAGCCCCTGTAACCGCTCCCAGTGTGCCCCATACCTGGTGATGATACGTACATAACCCTGATCATCTACCTGTTTTTTATCCTTTGGGGCTAACAACCTGTCACGATCCAGGGACCATGCTCTACTCAATGCCCTCCGTAGGACCGAATGTGGGTAACCACGTGCTCGAAAGCGCCCGTACATTGCACGTGACTCTCTTCGAAAGTCCCCATCACATGAACAGTTCCTCCGTAAACGGAGGAACTGCCCATATGGAATTCCACGTTTCAAGGACCGCGGATGGTGACTATCGGCGTGTAAAATCGTATTGCCAGCTGTACTTTTACGATAAGAGGAAGACACCACTTTGTCCCCCTCAATTTTCAGCATCAAATCCAGGAACGCGATTTCCTGTCCGAATGTATATGTGAGCCTTATATTTTTTCCATTGATGTTTAACTTATCGATGAATTCCTTTAACTCATCAGTCGTTCCACTCCACACCATTAATACGTCATCTATATATCGAATCCAGAGGGCGACGTGTGCCCCGAACTCTGGAATGGGGAACACATCCTCGCGTTCCCACAATCCCAGGTGCAAACAAGCATACGCCGGGGCACACGCCGCCCCCATAGACGTGCCGCGGATTTGCCGATAAAAACGACCCTGAAAAACGAAGCAATTGAGATGCAAAACTAGCTCCATGGATTCCACAAGGAAGGCATTATGTAGATCAGCCCCTGGATAGCGCTCGTTCAAAAAGAAAGACATTGCCCGGAGCCCCTCCCCGTGCGGGATCGAAGTATACAAGGATTCAACATCGATCCCCACTAGGAGGGACCCCGGGGGTGCCAGGAAACCAGCCAACACACCCAACACATCGCGGGTGTCCTGCACATATGAGGGGAGCGATTGAACCAAAGATTTCAACTTTTGGTCAATTAGTTGTCCCAACCTTTGTGTGGGACTACCAACAGCTGAGACTATAGGTCTCCCAGGTGGCTTCGTTAAGGATTTGTGTAATTTGGGCAAGGTGTACAATGTAGGTACATTATATGTCACCACCTCCAAATAATCATATTCCTGCTTGGTGATCACTTCTCGAAATAGCCCCTCATCCAACAAATCATTAACACGTTCAGCGATCACCGGAAATGGATTTCTCTCTAAACGCTCATATGTCTCATGATCACCTAGTTGGCGCATGATTTCCTCCACATATGCCTCCTCATCCTGGAGGACCACATTGCCTCCCTTGTCACTCGGCTTGACAATAATCCCTGGGGCCTTAGCCAGTTCGTCCAATGCTGTGAACTCTTCACTAGTTAAGTTCAACTCAGATCGACGGGGATCTAATTTTAGTGTCCATAACTCCTTCTCGATAGTACTCATAAACACTTTTATATTATGATTCTGTGAAATAGGGGGCATGAATGAGGACTTCAATCGTAGGGAGGAGGGGGTAGGTTTCCCATCTTCATCAAGGGAGGGATGTGAGCCATCACTTAAAAGATTTGAGGGTAGGGAAGGCAGCTGTTCAGATTCACAATCATATATAGGTATGTCACTACTTATGGAAAGGTCATCCATTTCTGGAGATTCAAGCCGAGTGACAAGGGAGCATTCCTGTATAGATTCCTGGGCAACACCCATATCATACAGTGACTCCAAGGCAATTAGAGCCTCTCTTTCTGCAGGAGTCATTCCCACATATACTTCCTGATGGGTTACTGGTCGAGAACTATTTCCAAAGGATAGCCTCAAAAGAACCTTACGTAAAAATAGATGGATATCTCTATAAATTTCAAAGATATCCCCAGATATAGTGGGTGAAAAAGATAAGTGCCAAGCGAACCATGGACTCATCTGTCCATGGATTTTGTAGGAGAACTCCCCAGGTCTGAGGGCAAGACAGTCATTTGGGTGGTAGTAGACAGATTCAGTAAGATGGCTCATTTTGTTCCATTAAAAGGACTCCCCTCAGCTCAGGAATTGGCTCTTCATCCAGCACGTTTTCCGGCTACATGGCATTCCGGAAAATGTAGTGTCAGATGGGGGAGTCCAATTTGTATCAAAGTTTTGGAAAGCTTTTTGTCATCAGCTGGATATGGACCTTGCATTCTCATCAGGCTACCACCCACAGACCAATGGCCAGACCGAGAGAGTTAACCAGTCCCTGGAGCAATTTCTCAGATGTTATGTCGCAGATGCTCAGTCCGATTGGGTAAAATTTTTGACATTTGTGGAATTTGCCCACAACAACCTGAAAAGTTCCTCTGCAGGATTTTCCCCATTCCAGGTAGTGTCGGGAAGATCACCCAAGTTTGCCCCGTTACCTGTGGCGTCTACACCATTCCCAGCCTTGGAGGATTGGCAGAGAGCTTTGAGGGGCATTTGGGGAATGGTTAAGAGGAACTTGGGGAAAGCTTTCCAGATTTAGAAAAAACAGGGAGACAAAAGGCGGTCTGTAGAGTGGAAGTTTTCTCCGGGAGACATGGTATGGGTATCCACTCGGCATTTGGCCCTGAAGCAACTGTCACCCAAACTGGGTCCTAGATTCATAGGACCATTCCCAGTGACCAGAAAGATTAATAATGTCACTTATGCAATTGATCTCCCAGCCAGCATGAGAGGTGTGAGATCATTCCATGTGTCTCTGTTGAAGCCAGCAGTGCACGTGGATTCCTCCCCCCCCCCCCCCCCTGTGATGGTTGATGACCAACCTGAATATGAGATTGAAAAGATTCTGGACTCTCGTTTAGTGCAAAATTCTGTGCAGTATCTGGTCCACTGGAAAGGATATGGTGTGGAGGAAAGAACTTGGGTGCCAGATTGTCGCATGCATGCAGAAGAACTAAAGAAAGAATTTCATGACTTACATCCTGGGAAGCCGCGTGGGAAGTGTCCGGAGTCCACTCCTCAGGGGGGGTACTGTAATGAATAGCGGAGATGCCGCCGCGCGGTCTGGCGGCGGGGCGGCTGTCTCCGCATTCAGACCGGTGGTTTCCGCACAGCAGCATGCGTCTGGTTTGCCTGAGCCTTCTAGTGCACAGAGATGGAGAGCTACGCGTGCACTAGAAGGCAGGACCTTTATGCCAGCAGGAGAGGTATCAGCTGATCAGGACGATCAGCTGATTCCAGCAGAACTCCTGGTTGGCTGAGTGGCTGGGGGCGGCGCTGAGGAGCGCTGGAGTATATATAGATCTTGCTTGTCAGTTGCTGGTTGTCTGCCGTTGCGAATACTTACGTGTGAGCACTCAGACCAGTCAGATCCCACAGTGTGTTAGAACCAGGTGGACCTGGGAATTCACACTTAGCCAGATTACGCTCTTGTTATTACTGTGTTATACTTTAGACCAGTTCCGGGGTGTTGAGACCAAGGATCTCACACCCAAGTTTAGGATTACTGTGTCATTGCTGTGTTGTACTTTAGACCAGTTCCAGGGTGTTGAGACCAAGGACCTCACACCCAAGCTTAGGATACTGTGTTATTCCTTAGACTAGTTCCTGGGTGTCGAGACCAAGGACCTCACACCCCAGACTAGGATTGTGCTTTATATCTGTTATGACCATTTGCTCTGTCGACCTCTCTCTGGCTTTCTGATTCAGTACCTCTGCCTATCTGCCTACCAGTTGCCAAACCTTGCCTGTACCCGGTTACCGAATCAGCCTTCTGTCTTTGTACCTTATCTGCTCGTGTGTTGCCAACCTGGCCTGCCCGACCCTCCTGGCTGTCACTTATCCTCTGAGTGTTTAGTCTGTCTGTACTATCCGTGGCACTATTCCACCAAGTGTCAGTTAGCTGCAAGGACGCTTGCTCCTCAGAGAGTCCTGCCTGCAGTGCAGCTAGTGGCCTCTACCCCATAGCAGTCCCCTGGCTGCAGTACAGTCTGATTACCAGTTTACCAGGGAATCACTGGCTGCCAGATTATCTCCTCCTCCCCTCTCTTAGGAGACAGACCCTGCACAGCCGAGGACCACCTGCTCCTCAGGTGGTCTCTGACCGAAGTATCTGTGTCTCCCGCCTTACGGGAGATAGCCTACAGTTGCACCAAACACTTACACTTCATTAGGTGTCCAGAGGTTAGTCATACTTGTATTATTGGTGATTCTGCAGATCATCCATAATCAGGTATACATCTGTATTGTTGATGATTCTGCAGATCATCAATGATCAGATTCTCTCTGTGTACTGACACCAATCGTTACAAGAACGTTGAGAAATCAGAAATTACTTTCAATAGGTTTGTTATAAAAGTATGAGGACTAGTGGGTGTCAATAACATACAGTATCATCGGCAAATAAACTTGCCTTGTAAGTTGCTCTACCTATGGATACACCTAGAATATCAGGGCTGTGCCTAATACAGTTAGCAAGGAGCTCAATGATTAAAGAAAAAAAATCCCTGGTAAAGAGTGTACACCTATTTCAGTCCCCTCTCAATGGGGAAGGAGGTCCTTGAGGTAGCAAGCATATGAAAGGAGCTAAGCATAGAATACAGAGCATTTATAGCATTAAGGAACCTGCCGGAAAATAATAATAATAATAATTTGCAAGGACTGCCTTCATATATGGCCATTGTGACAAGGTCAAATGCTGTTTCAACGTCCAGGGAAAGGACTTCAAGGGGAAGATCATGGGTGATTTTTTTTTTTACATACATTTTTACTGCATTTTTCAACAACATCGAACCCAGAAACTGCCAGTCTACTGCTTATCACTAGTTACTAAGAACTGACAGAAATTGTGCTGTCAGAGTTGGGGTATGATTGCAGGATGTCTTTGTTTATATATTATAATTAACCAGCCCTCCTTCCTAATATAACAGTAATGAAGAAATTAAGACTAATATAAATACCTCTTTCTTAAAATTTGCTTCAAAGTCTTTGTATTTTTTGCTGGATTTGTTCTTTAGGTCCTCCTCAAAATCACCTTTGACAGAAACTGTGACATCTATTGCTACAGTAACTTTCTCTGTGAGAGAGAAAGAAAGAGAGAGAGAGAGAGAGAGAGAGAGAGAGAGAGAGAGAGAGAGAGAGAGAGAGAGAGAGAGATATTACATCAAAGAGCAATTTACAGGAAAGCTATTGCAAAACAAACAAACAAAAATAAATAATATTAGAAGGCATATTAACCTCATGAGGACCACGTTCATTTTTTACAAAATAGGCCACTGCAGCTTTAAGGGCTCGCTGCAGGGCCGTACAACTCAGCATACAAGTGATCCCCCCAACTCCTTTTCTGCCGCTGGGAGGCTGATGACGGTGCAGAGCTCAGTCATTCAAGCGGGGATGTGCGTAAATCAGCGCACGTGATCCCCGGCTATCTCCGCCCCTAGCACTTCACGCCAATTGGCGTGGAGTGGTCCTGGGGCTGCCGTGCTGCAGTCGTTAACAGGTTAAGTAAAGCCTTCTCCTTGATTGAAATGTACAATAAGATACTTATCTCCTGTGTTGCTACCACTTACAGTAAGTAGTGAAAATTTGACAGATGTGATAGGTTTTGGACTAGCCCATCTCTTTTTGGGGGATTCTCCATTGTTGCTATATTTACAAAAGCACTTACTTAATGGCAGGCACAGTACTATTCTATGCCAGAGAGGGACAGAGAGAGCATGCTGCGCTTGCGCAGACTGACTGCTGCTGACCGAAGTCATGGGTCCAGGTACCGGAGTTGGAGAAGGCTAAGGATGGCGGCGTGGGGGTGATTCATGCGCGTTGGGCTGCAGGAAGCCCCAGGTACGTATACATATTTAAATATAGTTCATTTCTGGTTTCCTTTAAGCAAGAGATGTATTTGATATTCTGTTTCCAAGCTCCCTTATACTGTTGGCTTGCCAGAAATCGTATTTAACCACTTAACGACCGCCTAACGCCGATAGGCGGGTCGTTAGTGGTATAGCATGGAAACGGCCGCTCGATCGAGCGGCCTTTCCATGCTAGTTCACGGAGACTGTCTCCGTGAACAGTGTGCAAGCCGCCGATCGCGGCTCGCACGCATAATGTAAACATCCGGGGAAGAAATCCCCGCTGTTTACATCACACGGCGCTGCTGCGCAGCAGCGCCGTGACGTAGATCGGCGATCCCCGGCCTCTAATTGGCCGGGGATCGCCGTCATCTGATAGGCAGACGCCTATCCTATCAGGCGCAGGACGGAATTCCGTCCTACGCCGCTCAGAAAAAAAGGTAGAGGGAGGGAAAGCCGGGGAGCCCAGAAAACGCTGCGGAGGGGGGCTTTGAGGAGCCCCCCCCGCAAATCAGTAGTAGCCGGCGGCGATCAGACCCCCCCTGCAGGACATCCCCCTAGTGGGGAAAAAAGGGGGGAAGTCTGGATGCCCTGCCACATTCCTGATCGGTGCTGCGGGCTGTAGAGCCCACGCAGCACCGATCAGTGCAAAATCCCCTGGTCCTTAAGTGGTTAAGCTTTTGTAGATCTTGCCAGTCCTAATCTTGTTTGCACAAACTTTACAGTATCCGTCTTTTGTCTCTGAAGGCCCATGGAGTACTGGGTCAAGAGACTGGACATCTGGAGGGAGCTTCCCCAGTACGCCCTGGAAGTTCTGTCCTGCCCCCCTTCCAGTGTCCTCTCCAAAAGATGCTTTAGTGCAGCCAGTGGTAACGTCACCGGGAAGCGCTCTCAGCTGTCCCACAACTCTGTGGACAAACTCACCTTCCTGAAAATTAACCATGCTTGGGTGGAAGGCGAGTTCCTGGCCCCTGCTGTCAGAGACAGGGGGACATGAAGTGGCTGCCTGAGAATTTGAATAATGCCTGCCTTTCCAACGCAAGTTACAACCTAGTACTCCTAAATTGGCCTGGTTCATTCCATTTTTTTGCTGTAGGGACACCCGTCATGTCCCATGGCCTCATATGCTTCTGCTGACACATGCTCCTCCTTGTGCTGCGGCATTTTCCCTACTGGAGTCTGTGTCCCCCTCCGCCAGTTGTCCACGGATGCATATCATTTTTGGGCAGTATTATCATGCTGTTGTACCACCAGTGCCATGGTCATTCTGTGCTGCCGCACTGACTGCTTAATCCTCATCCTGCTTATGCTGAATTTCCCTACTGCAGTCTGTGTCCTCACTGCCAGGGTTCACGGATGCATAAAATTTTTGGTCAGTATTATCATGCTGTGGCACCACCAGTGCCATGGTCATTCTGTGCTGCCGCACTGACTGCTTAGTCCTCCTCCTTCTTCAACTGAATTTCCCTACTGCAGCCTTTGTCCCCACTGCCAGGGTCCACAGATGCATATCATTTTTGGGCAGTATTATCATGCTGTGGTACCACCAGTGCCATTGTTGTTCTGTGCTGCCGCACTGACTGCTTAGTCCTTCTCATACTTCTGCTGAATTTCCCTACTGCAGTCTGTGTCCTCACCTCCAGGGTCCACACAACTCTGTTTCCATGTCATTGCAATCACCGCAAGGAAAGAAAAATGTACAAAAAACCCTCTCTGGGTGGTTTTGTGGTGTTTTCCACTTATCCTCCTCCAGTGGTACCACCACCGCCAGGTGCTATTGGGACTTATCATCACCTGCCTGCATGGTTGTAGTTTGCTAGGGACTCTGTGATTGCTTAAAGTGTATTTCCATGTTTAAAAAGACTTATTACTATTATTAATAGCCACATTTAAAGTGATAAATTCTTTAACATCCATTTTCTCAAAAAACTAAAAGTTATTTTTGAATTTTTTTCCTGCTTTAAGTTGTAGCCACTTCTCATCCTTATAATCCATGCAATGTTGGGGATTGCAGCATGTATGGGGGCCTTGCTATTAATGTTAAATCTCATCTGTGACCACGGCCGTGAATCCGGATGTTAAAGGCAATCACAGCTAAAATCCATCTCGAATTCGTAAGTCTGTTTCAAATATGGATCGCAGATACGTCTTATCTGGATTTTGGGACTGTCATGGGCGGATTTAGTTGAATTCGTGATCGGGCGTATCCAAGCACCACTACTTTGCAGCAGTGCATTCTTACATTGCACTGCCCCATACAATCAGCACAAATAAAAATCCATCATATTCCGTTAGTGTTATGTTTGTGCCCATTTGAGCTACAAAAATAAAGATGCGTGCTACTTTAATTTTTTAGATAATAGCACTTATTTTTTTCCCAAACAATAAAATCATGCAGCCCACCATACATTAGCCCATGGACATGAAACTGACATGATTGGATAGTGTTGTGCTTGTGCTATCATTCTATCTTTTATAGGTTTTTTTTTTTTTTTTGAGATATTTAAGCTTTTTAAAAGTTCAAAAGTTCACTCAGCCCCCTACAATATCGCAAAGGCTGAGTGAACTTCTGGCCTTTATAAAAACTTGAATATATCTAAAAAATGATAAAAGATAGAAGGACATTTTTTCCAGCACAAATGAGCACAAACACAGCACTACCCAACCATACCGGTTTCATGTCTTTAGGCTATTGTGCAGGGGCTGGGTGATGCTATTGTCTGAGAAAAAAAGAAAGCACTATTATCTTCAAAATAAAAGCAGCACAAATCTTAATCTTTGAAGCACAAATGGGCACAATTGTAGCACTAACCAAACATGATATCTTTTATTTGTGCTCATTGTAGGGGGGCAGCTTCATAGAGCTGCATGCTAACTGAATGGGTTCAGTAGCTGTGTTTATTTAGCTACAGCAGAGTGTAATGCTGTGGCAGCACATCTTAGTTAATCAACCCCATGGTTCTGTTACCCTGCAGCAGGAAGCCACCTCATATCACAGTTGCAGCCACGTTTAGGTGTGTCTTGAATGAAACAGAAGATTCCAGACTGCTCATATTGAGCACTTTTCAGTGTTCTGTGGGCACACCTGGTGGTCGGGCCGACTGTCAGGCAGTGGATACACCATTGGCAACTGCCCATGTGAAATGGACCGAAGACTTAACCCTTCTGGCGGTAACCCTGAACGTAGTTCGGGGTAAGCTGTGCAGGAGGATTTCTCAGGCCCTGCTGGGCCGATTTGCATAATTCTAGCTGCGTGTGCACACCAATCGCCGCCACTCTGCGCCGGTTCGCCACTACCCACCGCGCCGCCCCCCCAGACCCCTTGCGCAGCCTGGCCTATCAGCGCTGAGGGGTGGATCGGGACTCCCAATGACATTACAACGTCGATGACGTCATCACGACCGTCGCCATGGCGACGGGAAAAACCCTCCAGGAAATCCCGTTCTTTGAACGGGATTTCCTGATTGCAGATCGCCGGAGGCGATCGGAGCGGGTGGAGGGATGCCGCTGCACAGCGGCTATCATGTAGCAAGCCCTAGGCTCGCTACATGATTTAAAAAAAAAAAAAACCTGCTGCGCTGCCCCCTGGCGGTTTTTAATAGACTGCCAGGAGGGTTAAGAATTATAACTCTTGATAACTCAACTGCAATTTCTAATGCATTTCAGCCAATTAGCTTAACCCTTATACGTAAATAGAATTTCCAGGGAAGTCCTTTTTGTTCTCAGGAGGATGGACCAGAATTGAACCTTGGATTTTGTAACATAATCTAGCGGCACAAATATCATACACCCCCCTACTGACTTGTACTACTCTCCAGCAAACGGTACTGTAGCCTGATTTGTTATTTTAATGGTGGAAATAATTAAACTTTTGCATTGGATGTGCATGCCCACTCTCTCTTTTTGGATATTCACATATATCATTCTAAACAATGTGATCTGACCGTATTATACACAGCATTATTTGTTTGTATTAATTTTTTTTAATAATAGTGTATACAGATTACATGTCAGTGGAGGATATATATATAATCATAGTAGCAATAAACAAGAATTGCAGAAGTATAAACATATCAAGTAGTGCACGCATCCACATCTGCACCGGTATACATACTGTGGGAAAGGAGATTTTTAGCCTACAACTTTAGAACTCAGTCCAGGATAATATGAACACTAATACAACACTAGTGAAACAACATAGTAAAATAACAGCGTATTATGATGTAGTAAAGAGAAAAGATAAGACACAGCACTTAGCATATCCCCAAATCTTGATTAGATCCAGAACCAACATCATTTTATCGACCGTACATAATCAATAGGTATTACAGTCACAGTGTTCTTTGCCATGGCCATTCAAGGCAGAACGCTGGAAGATGATAACTCAAGCTTTCACACATTGGCCTCAATTCACTAAGATCACGCTGGAGATAATAAGGCAAGAGAAAACTTACCTCACACAGTAAGAGAGTTATCTTATCTCTTCATTCCTTACGTTACCTCCTCTGTAGTTAATTTACCTCCTCTGTAGTTAATTTACCTCCTCTGTAGTTATTTTCACACGCAGTTAATTAACAGCCTGTCTTTAACTCTGGAGTTATTTTAAGGATTGGAGAGTTAACTTAAAGACAGAAGAGTTAACTTTAGGCTTGCCTGAGGTAAAATGTTTCCTGAATACTACATGCCTTATCACCATGGTAACAACTCTAGAAGAGTTATTAAAGACAGGAGATAAGCTTAGTGAATTGAGGCTATTATCTTTAATACTTACCATTTCTTATTTCCTCCATTGCGAATTCACATTTAGTCCCATAGAACTGTGGGTTGCATACACACTTTATGCCATCGTAACGTCCATTTTCACAGTTTCCTCCTATAGAAATATTGCAAAAAATAATGGAAGATTATTACCTACTGCTGATGTTGAGTGTCAACCTATTCTTCATTTGTCTACACAATGTGTAAAACTAGTCACATCTTCCACCTCATTTATTGGATAAAGGGACACTTTAAAAAAATATTTACAATTTTAAAAATTAATTTAACTCATAATTGTAAAATCCATATTATAATATTCTAAAACAAATTGAAAAGGTATTTTCCTTTCTCATTGCTTCCAACTTTGTTTTAAATTCCACCAGACTCTAATATAATGGGTTTTATACTAGATAACATTCCACCATGAGAGAGGCTAAATGTAGGGATGAGCTCACGGAATCGGAACAGTTTCGATTTTGGCATTGGAAATCTGTTGTCCGAGTAAAATCACAAAAATTGGAAATTACACTGTTTTGAGTACAGTGTTTAACCACTTGAGGACCTAGGGCTTTCTACCCCTTAAGGACCGGCCACTTTTTTTCCATTCAGACCACTGCAGCTTTCACGGTTTATTGCTCGCTCATACAACCTACCACCTAAATGAATTTTGGCTCCTTTTCTTGTCACTAATAAAGCTTTCTTTTGGTGCGATTTGATTGCTCCTGCGATTTTTACTTTTTATTATATTCAGCAAAAAAGACATGAATTTTGGCAAAAAAATGATTTTTTTAACTTTCTGTGCTGACAGTTTTCAAATAAAGTAAAATTTCTGTATACATGCAGCGCGAAAAATGTGGACAAACATGTTTTTGATAAAAAAAAAACCCATTCAGCGTATATTTATTGGTTTGGGTAAAAGTTATAGCGTTTACAAACTATGGTGCCAAAAGTGAATTTTCCCATTTTCAAGCATCTATGACTTTTCTGACCCCCTGTCATGTTTCATGAGGGGCTAGAATTCCAGGATAGTATAAATACCCCCCAAATGACCCCATTTTGGAAAGAAGACATCCCAAAGTATTCACTGAGAGGCATAGTGAGTTCATAGAAGATATTATTTTTTGTCACAAGTAAGCGGAAAATGACACTTTGTGACAAAAAAAAAAGAAAAAAAAAAAGTTTCCATTTCTTCTAACTTGCGACAAAAAAAAATGAAATCTGCCACGGACTCACCATGCCCCTCTCTGAATACCTTGAAGGGTCTACTTTCCAAAATGGGGTCATTTGTGGGGTGTGTTTACTGTCCTGACATTTTGGGGGGTGCTAAATTGTAAGCACCCCTGTAAAGCCTAAAGGTGCTCATTGGACTTTGGGCCCCTTAGCGCAGTTAGGCTGCAAAAAAGTGCCACACATGTGGTATTGCCGTACTCAGGAGAAGTAGTATAATGTGTTTTGGGGTGTATTTTTACACATACCCATGCTGGGTGGGAGAAATATCTCTGTAAATGACAATGTTTTGATTTTTTTTACACACAATTGTCCATTTACAGAGTTATTTCTCCCACCCAGCATGGGTATGTGTAAAAATACACCCCAAAACACATTATACTACTTCTCCCGAGTACGGCGGTACCACATGTGTGGCACTTTTTTGCACCCCAAGTACGCTAAGGGGCCCAAAGTCCAATGAGTACCTTTAGGATTTCACAGGTCATTTTGCGGAATTTGATTTCCAGACTACTCCTCACGGTTTAGGGCCCCTAAAATGCCAGGGCAGTATAGGAACCCCACAAATGACCCCATTTTAGAAAGAAGACACCCCAAGGTATTCCGTTAGGAGTATGGTGAGTTCATAGAAGATTTTATTTTTTGTCACAAGTTAGTGGAAAATGACACTTTGTGAAAAAAACATTAAAAATCTATTTTCCGCTAACTTTCGACAAAAAATAAAATCTTCTATGAACTCACCATACTCCTAACGGAATACCTTGGGGTGTCTTCTTTCTAAAATGGGGTCATTTGTGGGGTTCCTATACTGCCCTGGCATTTTAGGGGCCCTAAGCCGTGAGGAGGAGTCTGGAAATCAAATTCCGCAAAATGACCTGTGAAATCCTAAAGGTGCTCATTGGACTTTGGGCCCTTTAGCGCAGTTAGGGTGCAAAAAAGTGCCACACATGTGGTATCGCCGTACTCGGGAGAAGTAGTACAATGTGTTTTGGGGTGTATTTTTACACATACCCATGCTGGGTGGGAGAAATACCTCTGTAAATGACAATCTTTTGATTTTTTTACACACAATTGTCCATTTACAGAGATATTTCTCCCACCCAGCATGGGTATGTGTAAAAATTCACCCCAAAACACATTGTACTACTTCTCCCGAGTACGGCGATACCACATGTGTGGCACTTTTTTGCACCCTAACTGCGCTAAAGGGCCCAAAGTCCAATGAGCACCTTTAGGCTTTCACAGGTCATTTTGCGGAATTTGATTTCCAGACTACTCCTCACGGTTTAGGGCCCCTAAAATGCCAGGGCAGTATAGGAACCCCACAAATGACCCCATTTTAGAAAGAAGACACCCCAAGGTATTCCGTTAGGAGTATGGTGAGTTCATAGAAGATTTTTTTTTTTGTCACAAGTTAGTGGAAAATGACACTTTGTGAAAAAAACATTAAAAATCTATTTTCCGCTAACTTTCGACAAAAAATAAAATCTTCTATGAACTCACCATACTCCTAACGGAATACCTTGGGGTGTCTTCTTTCTAAAATGGGGTCATTTGTGGGGTTCCTATACTGCCCTGGCATTTTAGGGGCCCTAAGCCGTGAGGAGGAGTCTGGAAATCAAATTCCGCAAAATGACCTGTGAAATCCTAAAGGTGCTCATTGGACTTTGGGCCCTTTAGCGCAGTTAGGGTGCAAAAAAGTGCCACACATGTGGTATCGCCGTACTCGGGAGAAGTAGTACAATGTGTTTTGGGGTGTATTTTTACACATACCCATGCTGGGTGGGAGAAATACCTCTGTAAATGACAATCTTTTGATTTTTTTACACACAATTGTCCATTTACAGAGATATTTCTCCCACCCAGCATGGGTATGTGTAAAAATTCACCCCAAAACACATTGTACTACTTCTCCCGAGTACGGCGATACCACATGTGTGGCACTTTTTTGCACCCTAACTGCGCTAAAGGGCCCAAAGTCCAATGAGCACCTTTAGGCTTTCACAGGTCATTTTGCGGAATTTGATTTCCAGACTACTCCTCACGGTTTAGGGCCCCTAAAATGCCAGGGCAGTATAGGAACCCCACAAATGACCCCATTTTAGAAAGAAGACACCCCAAGGTATTCCGTACGGAGTATGGTGAGTTCATAGAAGATTTTATTTTTTGTCACAAGTTAGTGGAAAATGACACTTTGTGAAAAAAACATTAAAAATCTATTTTCCGCTAACTTTCGACAAAAAAAAAAATCTTCTATGAACTCACCATACTCCTAACGGAATACCTTGGGGTGTCTTCTTTCTAAAATGGGGTCATTTGTGGGGTTCCTATACTGCCCTGGCATTTTAGGGGCCCTAAGCCGTGAGGAGGAGTCTGGAAATCAAATTCCGCAAAATGACCTGTGAAATCCTAAAGGTGCTCATTGGACTTTGGGCCCTTTAGCGCAGTTAGGGTGCAAAAAAGTGCCACACATGTGGTATCGCCGTACTCGGGAGAAGTAGTACAATGTGTTTTGGGGTGTATTTTTACACATACCCATGCTGGGTGGGAGAAATACCTCTGTAAATGGACAATTGTGCGTAAAAAAATCAAAAGATTGTCATTTACAGAGGTATTTCTCCCACCCAGCATGGGTATGTGTAAAAATACACCCCAAAACACATTGTACTACTTCTCCCGAGTACGGCAATACCACGTGTGGCACTTTTTTGCACCCTAACTGCTCTAAGGGGCCCAGAGTCCAATGAGTACCTTTAGGCTTTACAGGGGTGCTCACAATTTAGCACCCCGCCCACTTGCCAGGACAGTTAACAAACCCCACAAATGACCCCATTTTGGAAAGAATACACAACAAGGTATTCCATGAGGGTAATGGTGAGGTCATTGAAAATTTTATTTTTTGTCACAAGTTAACGGAAAATGACACTTTGTTAAAAAAAATAAAAAAAAAAATTCTGCTAACTTGTGACAAAAATTAAAATCTTTTATGAACTCACTGTGCACCTCACATAATACTTTAGGGTGTCCTCTTTCCAAAATGGGGTCATTTGTGGAGTCTGTCCTGGCATTTTAGGGTCTCTGCAATCATTACATGTATGGCCAGTATTAGGAGTTTCTGCTATACTCCTTATATTGGGTATACAAGTAATGCACTCTGGGCTGAAAGGAAAAATGAACGGCAAACATACCTTGCTCCCCATCAATGGCAGATCTTCCTCCACATCAATGGCAGTGATAACCTCAGGAGAGAGACACCCCGTGCCACCCTGCACTCAGGGTGAGCCACCAACTTATGTGACTGGGCCTCAGAACTTTAGTATACAGCATTATGCCTGTAGGATACAGCAATATGCCTGCCAATAGAGATGACTCTGTGTGGCATTAAAGCATCATCATCGGCCCAAATCACATATAAACCGGGGGTGTCCACACTCAAGGGAAATTCAAACATGCCGTCTTATATCGCCAATCCAGGACAGATCAGCAATATCAAGCATGGAAACCGATCCTTCTTCCCACTTTTATGCTTACCCGTTTGGTCTTCAAGCTTACCTCTCCTCTCCCTGCGACAATGTGCAAAAGACCACTGAGTGTGTGCCTACTCCTGTGTCTGGAGTTCCCTAGGTTCTAATAGTGTACCTGCTCGTGGTACCTCTCCAAACACGGCCCTACGCATAGGCCAGGCTGGTCAGGACAGCGGGGACAATAAAAACTGGTGTCATTCCTTCTTCCAGTCCTGCTGCAGACACGACAACGTTTTCTTCGGATGCGTTGACCTGGGGCACACGGAATCTGATAGGCGTAATGCCTACCATGCAGTTGGCTAGTTGCATCTGGGGGGGGGGGGGCCTGGCACCTCCTGGATACAGGATGTCCAGAATGATCTGTTCCTGAAATTGGAGGAAAGATCCAGTTCTCCCAGCCTTACTGTAGAGAACAAAGCTGTTGTAAACTGCCAATTGAATCAGATAAAAAGACACTTTCTTATACCAGCGTCTTGTTTTCCGGGTAACTAAATAGGGCGCTAACCTCTGGTCATTGAAGTCCACCCCTCCCATGTTGACATTATATTCGTGGACGACAAGGGGCTTTTCAATGACCTTAGTTGCCCGTTGAATTTGGACAGTCGTGTCTGTGTGAATGGTGGACAGAAAGTAAACGTCCCTCTTGTCCTTCCATTTCACCGCGAGCAGGTCTTCAGTACGCAAGGCGGCCCTCTGCCCCCGTTGAAGTCTGGTGGTAACGAGCCGTTGGGGGAAGCCCTGGCGACTAGGCCGCGCAGTGCCACAGCATCGGATTCCTTCTAACTTTAAGTGCTGAAAGAGGGCCACACTTGTGTAATAATTGTCCACAAAAAGATGGTACCCCTTCCGGAACAAGGGTGACACCAAGTCCCACACAACCTTTCCACTGCTCCCCAGGTAGTCAGGGCATCCGACCGGCTCCAATTTTGAGTCTTTTCCCTCATAGACCCTAAAACGACATGTATAGCCTGTGGCCCTTTCACAGAGCTTATACAGTTTCACCCCATACCGGGCGCGCTTGCTTGGGATGTACTGTTTGATGCCAAGGCGCCCGGTAAAGCGTAAGAGGGACTCGTCTACGCAGATGTTCTGTTCAGGGATATAAGCATCTGCAAATGTTGAGGACAGGTGGTCTATGAGGGGCCGAATTTTGTGGAGCCGGTCATAAGCAGGGTCTCCCCTTTCAAGACAGGTTTCGTCGTCGTTGAAGTGCAGGAAGCGCAGGATGGACTCAAATCGTGTCCTGGACATGGCAGCAGGGTACAAGGGAACATGATGTACTGGGTTCGTAGACCAATACGACCGCAATACATTTTGTTTCATTAGTCCCAAGTGAAGGATAAGGGCCAAAAAGATTTTAATGTCGGAAACTTGGACTGGTTTCCACCCGAAAGGCTGGGCATACATGCTCTCCGGGTGCTCGGTGATGAATTGTGTGGCTTTACGATTGGTCTCAACCCCCACTATTAAGTCCAGGAGAACCTGGGTGATGAACAGCTGCAAAAAGTCTAGGGCCGTTCCTAGATGAGCTGTCGCCACCTGGACTCCAGACTGGGCGGTGAAAGGGGGCACTACGGGTGCGGCGGAATCAGGGGATTGCCAATCTGGTTGTGCCAGCACCTCTGGGAGTCTATGGGTACTACGGGCCCGTCTTCTTCTTGGTGGCTGCGACGGGGGTACTACTGCACTTGCCACCGTACCAGTTTCCACTTCCATGCTGACGCTCACCACTTCGTCAGGGTCTACGGAAGCACTGGCACTAAGTCCAGGAGATGCTGCGCTGCTGGTGCCTGCCTCACCAAGAAAACTATCAACAGCGCTAGCACCACCCTGCTGCCCTTGAGGCGGATCCTGCGCCACCTGCGGTCTAACGACTTGGGGTCTGGTACGCCTGGCTGTAGCCGGGACCATAGCCTCGTCATCAGTATCGGTCAGGGAACCACTGCTTTCTACAGGTTCAAAATTGGACCCGGAAGATTCGACGGATGATTCTTCCCAAAAGAACTCATCCGACTGGTCCATATACCTGTATACCTCGTCATCGGAAAGCCCCCTTCTTGCCATTTTGGATTGCTAAATTTATGGGGTTTTCCTCCGAGACTACCCAGAAAAAAAGAGCACCTACCTAGCAAAAAGGGAGTATTTGAGAGGTATTGGGGTTGGTGGGAAGTGGGGTCTCAGAGGCAATCAAACAATCACGGGACAATCAAATCCAATTACAGCACAATCGACTCCAATCACAGCACAAGCAGATCTGATGCACTCGGAAGGTGATGGGGGGAGGGTGGGATTGGGTGTGGCGGGAAGTGGGGTCTCAGGCAATCAAACAATCACGGGGCAATCGAAGCCGATCACGGGACAATCAAATACAATTACAGCACAATCGACTCCAATCACAGCCCAATCAAATCTGATGCACTCGGAAGGTGATGGGGGGAGGGTGGGATTGGGTGTGGCGGGAAGTGGGGTCTCAGGCAATCAAACAATCACGGGGCAATCGAAGCCGATCACGGGACAATCAAATACAATTACAGCACAATCGACTCCAATCACAGCACAAGCAAATCTGATGCACTCGGAAGGTGGTGGTTGGAGGTGGTGGGGGGAGGGTGGGGTTGGGTGTGGTGGGGGGGGGGGAGGGTGTGGTGGGAAGTGGGGTCTCAGGCAATCAAACAATCACGGGACAATCGAAGCAGATCACGGGACAATCAAATACAATCGCAGCCCAATCAAATACAAGCGCAGCACAATCAAATACAAGCGCAGCACAGTCAAAAACAATGCACTTGGACGGTGATTAGGGGGGGGGTCTGAGGGCGATTTGAGGGAGTGGGGGGTTGATCAGGAGCCTGCACGGGGCAAACTGAGTCCTGATCTGATGAGAGGCAGACACAGGGGGTTACTGATCGCAGATCAGTTAGTGATTGCTGGGGAGGACAGATGTAAACAAAGAGCAGGGGATGTAATCAGAAGGGGGGTATGAGGGCAATCGAGGGCCTGGGCAGGTGATCGGTTACCCCCGCGGGGCAGTTAGGGTCTGCTCTGATGGGTGGGGGTGCCAAGGGGTGATGGACAGGTGATAGACAGGTGATCAGAGGGGGATCAGAGGGGGATCAGAGGGTAAGGTAGCTGTATACAGATGTATACAGTATACAGGGGGGTAGTCTGGGATGGAGTCTGGGGGTGATCTAAAGGTAGGGGGGGGGGATCAGGGGTGACTAGGAGGCAGTTAGGGACCTAACGCAGGGGATAGCGTTTAAAGTTAGTGATAGGTGGGGGGGTTGGGGTTTTTAAAGGGGTGCAAGGGTGCTGGCAGGGGTCTGCTGGGGTGATCAGGGGGGGTATGAGGCCTGGGGTGGGAGATCAGGGGGGCTGTAGGCAAAAAAAAACGTGTGTGCTGTATACTCACAAAGTGCTTCCTCCTCGCTAGTGGTCTCTGCAACAATGAGACCACGAGGCGAGGAGGAAGCACGTATAAGGCACTTTGTTTACTTAACAAAGTGCCTTATACATTCTGATTGGCCATTGTTACGGATTCCTCCGCTCGCCGGCTCTGCTAAGTGGCCGGCGAGCAGAGGCAAAATGCCAGGCTTCCGACTCCCGGCGGAGGATCGCGTCACGGATGACGCGATCGCTCCGCCCACGCCCATACAAGGACCGCCGCATTTTGTCTATACGGCGGTCCTTGCAGCGTCAGCTTCCCGGCCGCCATTTGTCTATACGGCGGTCGGGAAGTAGTTAATTCAGCCTAGTTTAACTGCGGCAGCCCCAGGACCGCGTAATGCCAAATGTAAGGTCCTTGGGGCTCGCAGTAGGTGTTGGTAGGCGGAGCGGAGCTCTCCCTTCAGTCTCCAAGCGGCGATCACCACTCGGGAGACTGTTAGAAGGAGAAACCACCGTCTAATTACCTTATACAGTGCTGCGATCTGCAGCAGCACTGTACTGGGGACAGCCGTGTGACACAGCTGTCCCCCTGGGACACTAGAGAGTGATCGGCTCTCATAGGCAAGATTGGCTGGCTGGGGGGAGGAAGGGTTTTAAGAAAAAAAAATAATAAATAGTAAAAAATAATAATAAAATAACAACATAAATATTTATTAAAAAAATAAATAAACACCAGGGGGGGGCAATCAGACCCCACCAACAGAGAGCTCTGTTAGTGGGGAGAAAAGGAAGGGGGGATCACTTGTGTGCTGTGTTGTGCAGCCCTGCCACTTGGCCTTAAAGCTGCAGTGGCCTATTTTTAAAAAATGGCCTGGTCTTTAGGGGGGTTTAACCCTCCTGGCGGTTAATTAAAACCGCCAGGGGGCAGCGCAGCACTATTTTTTCAATTTCTTTTTAAACATGTAGCTAGCCTAGCGCTAGCTACATGACAGCCGCTCTGCAGCATCATCTCCCTACCCTCTTCTATCGCCTCTGGCGATCAAGCCCGTCCGGAAATCCCGTTCTGAACGGGATATCCATTAGGGCTTCCCCCCTCGGCATAGCGACGGGCGGGGTGGCGTCACCGATGTCATCAACGTCGTGACGTCAAAGGGAGTCCCGATCCACCCCTCAGCGCTGCCTGGCACTGATTGGCCAGGCAGCGCAGGGGGTCTGGGGGGGGCAGCGCGGCGAGCGGCAGCTAATCGTCGCGGAGCGGCGGCGATCGGAGTGCACACGCAGCTAGCAGCAAAGTGCTAGCTGCGTGTAGCAAAAGAAAAAATGATGCAAATCGGCTCAGCAGGGCCTGAGAAATCCTCCTGCGCGGCATAGCCCGAGCTCAGCTCGGGCTTACCGCCAGGAAGGTTGACACTGTGGTCCTCAAGTGGTTAATGCAACCATCATAATTAAACTTCCCTCTCTCCCTATCCCAAAGTTGTTAAAGTTATTTTAGCTCACTCTATTGGCTTCCACAGCATCCATGAGAAAGTCAGAGACAGTAGGCATTACCTAAATATCTTATACAAAATGTGTCCCACAATGTGTCCTACAAGGCAGTGGCATACCTAGAGTATTTGACACCCGGTGCTGGCTATAATAAGACACCCCCCCCCCCCCAAAAAAAAAGGAAAGGAGCGAATACGGCATACTAAGCATGTGCCACATCAGGTAATGCCAGATATAGGTGCCATCAGCATAGATAATATAGTTGCCCCAGTACAAGTAGCATAGTTGCCCCCAGTGAAGCTAGTATAGTTGCCCCCAGTGAAGGTAGCACAGTTCCCCCCCAGTGTAGGTAGTACAGTTGCCCCCAGTTTAGCTAGTACAGTTGTTCCCAGTATAGCTAGTGTAGTTGCCCCCAGTGTAGGTAGTTTAGCTGACCCAAGTATAGCTAGTAAAGGAGTCACAGTGGGTGGCATTTAAGTAGGAGAGTGGTGAAGAAGTGACGCTGCGTTCCAGCCCTTGATACATAGAACTCAGGTCAGTAATTATCCGCCCGCCACCCGCCATGCCTGCTTGCTTAATATACAGAGGGGAAGAGAGGCAGAATGTGGGGACCCAGGTGAGGGTGGGGGGATTCTAGCCCCCTTCCCCACCGCTGCCCCTCCTTCTAGTTCTGATGCCCCTCCTGTTCTGCCACTGCAGCTGTGGGGGGTCGTGGTGACACCCCTTCGCTATCAGTCACCCGGTGCGCCACGCCCCCTGCACCCAATGGTAGGAACCTATTGTTTGGTGCTAGCAGAGATAGCTTATTGAGAAGAACTTATATATAGTCAACTGTGTTTATCTGGTCAGAGTATACCCCTCAAGATAAGCTCAACCAACCAGCAAAGTGAGTAAAAGCAATAGGTGTTAGCTTCTTGAAGTGCCGTGTATCCCACAATGACCTCTCTGTCTAAAATGTAGGCACTAACATAGACAATGCCATAGGAGTAGCCTCCCTTTTGTGAAAAATCTGATTTGCCTGCCTGAACAGCACAGACATTATTTAACACAGAAGGAGTCACCTCACCTACCTGTCTGCGGTAGCCGTTAAAGATTAGATAGAGAGATCTTGATCTAAGGGCAGCTAAACTATATTGGGTGATGCCTAGTAGTGTCACACTTCTTAAGGGTGCTGTGGAAGCCCTTGGGGTGAGCCATTACAACTTTTATAGACTCATAGCGAAAGTCAGGGATTTGTATTATAAATACAGCATTTAGGCTTCCGTATGCAATCTGCAACAAAACCCACTGAAAATAGAAGGAGCTTGTCAGTAAAGGAGCATGTCAGTATTCAAAAGTTGTAAGCAATGAGGAAATACAAATAACATATATATAATAAGTTTACACGGGTGCACTAGTTTATAGATATATAGATAGTGAAGAAAACAGAACCTCCACCGAAAGGCACACACAGAGTAAAACAAAGAATGAACAAAAAGAGGGGTGGACACCAACCCAATTACTTTATTGGTGTAGCCTCATTGACAAGCGACGAGTAATACACTAAAAATGAAGCAACACTAACAAATATGTTCAGGGTAGCAAAGCACAACACAATGGAGACAAAAGTGGGTGATGTGAACTCACCAGTGGCATACCTACAAACTATAGGGCTACCCTGTGAGAAATGTATACCCCCCCCCCTCCATGCTCCACTCCCCATCCACCATGAAAAAGAGTGGCCAATTATTCACCTCTAACAACACATGCAGCCACAATTCCCATGCCATAACAAATAATAAATGCTGCCACCTTATTCCCCCATAATATGTGTGGCCAACATTGCTGCACTCCTCCCCCACAAAAAATGTTAAGTAACACCTCTACCCTCCCTCCACCCTACACACACTACCTTCCAGCCTTATTGGCAGAGGAGGGCAGTGGACCTGCAACAGGTCCACTTATCAGTCCACTTTAGTGCTGCATGCTGCATCATTCTACACATCTAACAATGCCCACTCTCAAACCACCTGCTTATATTTGCATAGATCTCCCTTGTGCATTAAATCTATTGAAAATCTTCTTAATGCTACCACCTGCTGGCCCACCCTCCCAAGTGTATGCTCCCCCCTCCCTGGGCCCATGGTGAGTGCTGCATGCTCACCTGTGATGACTCCTTGCCTATTCCTTTTTCTGATGTCCTTTGCAAATTGCCACAACGAGGTCCTGTACCATGTGACAGTGGTGCATACTTTGACATCAGTACATGTGGTGGTGTCATGTGGTACAGGCCTCATGGTGACAACAGCATGACAGGTGAGCATGCAACACTCACCAGAGGCCTTGGAGTTAAACAAACACTTGGGAGGGGGAGATTAACTACTCTTAGTTACACAAAAGAACTTTTGAAAACATTCCCAAGCAGTCCCCATGTGTAAAAACCTTTATTTTTACAGCAGTAGAAGCTTTCTTATCTCTGGCTCATTGGCAAATGTAATTATTGTCAGCCAGGAGACACTCTCTGCCTGTGTCTTTACAGATAAGAGCTCTGTTTGCTGTGTAACTGCTTGCCTGAATTCATAAGGGACATGCTTACAGCAAAATTAGAATAAAATCTTTAGAATGACTGGAGAATTCACCTGGTGAAGATGCTGGCATTGTAGTTATTGATGTGGTGGTAACAGTTGTAGATTCTGTTGTTGGTTTTGTTGCAGCTGTTGATGATGCAGGTACCACTGCTGCTGTTGTTGTTATCATTGCCTTTGTTGTAGTATCTGTTGTAGGAGTGAACACTGTTATTTTTATCAAGAAAACAAGAGAGAACACCAAGAGCCCAACATAGTGCAGTATGTACAGATTGATGTGGGTAATGAGAAGTATGTAACGTTATACTAACAAACATGGGCTACCACTAAGGCAACCACTGTAAATGCAGGTGGGAAGGTTAGACCTT